>NC_092859.1:21564585-21595661 GCF_032062135.1 Pyxicephalus adspersus
ACACTTACTGTTACTTGTGACCCCCCTGATCACTTTGCTCATTTTCCACCTATTCTCCTTTCTAATGTTTTTTTTGTCTTTTCTTTGCAGCGAGGAAGCCAAGAGTACTACATGGCTGCACCCCGTCACAGGAGAGACCATCCTGACCGGACATCGCCGCACCCCGGGTGAGTCTCTATACTATGTATATGCGGCCCTGTGTGTGCTCGCAGGGGAATTGGCAACTTATTTGAACAAGGAAACTTTAGCTGTTTGTTCAATCAGTGCCTACAGATAAAGCTGATAGACCCGACTAAAACACATAGAAAGTTTGCTCTTTCTAATATCAGCAAATAGAATGGTGTGCTGTGGGATAAGTAAGTACACCCTCAGATGCTGGAAATGATATATATGTATAACTGCCCTCAGCTGCATAATGTTTCTGAGTCTCTTTACAGAAAAGTCATTTTAGATCCCTTATAATATTAAAATGGAATTCAACTTTTTGCCTTGCCAGTCCTTTGGTGGATTTGCAATTGTCCTTCAGATCACTATCGTGTTTAAGGACCAGTTTCTGGTTCAGCTTCAGTTTTGTGGACAGATGATATCACATTCTCATCAAACATGCTTTGAATGCAGAATTTGTAGTTTGCTTGAGACTGCAAGCTGCCCAGGCTGTGATGCAGCAACCCCAGCCCATAGGATTTTTACCACCATACTTCACAGTTGGTATGGAACAGTTCTCCTAACATGCTGTTAGCGCCTACTGTTACCACAGACAAAAATCTCCATCTTTGATTCATTCAATCGCAGCACATTTTATTCGAAGGCCAGACCTTCATCTATATGTTCCATGGCAAACTGTAGTTTTACGCAATGGCATTTTCCAAGCACAACTCTGATTCATGTTAAATTGTGGTGATATCTTTCCCTTTTCAAATGCTTGCACTTTGAGAGCAATTGCTGCAAGAATCACCTACAGATCCTGCAAGGAAATATCTTGAAGACTTCTTTTAGTATTAGGCGGTCAGCTGAATTTTCTGGGTCAGCCAATCTGAACAAATTAGTCGTTTTATATCTACAATATACCACTTAGAATAATAAGAATAATTAGAATAATTTCTTTACCGTGAAATTATTGATTTAAAATACATTGGCAATCTTTTAAATCCTCGTCTAGACTCTTAGGTATTCATAGACTTCTTTTTGAGGGCTTTAGGGTGATTTTTGTTTTTGGTTTAGAGGTGATGAGGCCACACACATCATTAGCCAAGATAACATCAGACCCTCTATATGAGGTGTATAAAGGAAGAGTTCCATCACCAATACCCCCTATGGTGGTTCTGGATTAGGCGGTGTACTTTTTTTTTTTTATGTGCCAATTCTGCATTTTTAGTAATTGAGAATGAATTCACCATTTCATTTCTGTTATCTGTAGGCACTGTTTGAATGAATATCTAATTTATATCTGTTTAAAATGTCACATTTCCAGGGGTGTCCTTTGTTTTTTTTCATGCGTAGCATGCTGTATTTGTAGAGCCGTGATTTACTAAAAATGACACCAGGAGGCTGATGATACTACATTGTGTGCTTGTTCTATTCATTTGATGTGTATGGGCTCACAGGTCATGTGCAGGGTAAATATGGGCAGGCGGGAGGCAAGTGACTGCTTTGTTCCAGAAGTTGAGAATAATTAATTTTACCTGGACTGTGAAGAGCTGGAGAGTTATCATTTCAATTGGCCTAAATCTTCCTGCTGAGGTTCTTTAGGGTTGCACAGTGCACTCTGGACTGTCAGGATTGCACTAAAATTTCCTAGAACTGTGCAGCAGGTCTTTCACACGTGGGAGTATATCACTGGATTTTAGAAACTTGGATACACAGCGTACCAATCTCTGGACTGGCAGAATTCATTAAATTGGACATCAGAGGCTCTGAAATACAGCCTACCTACCTCTGGAGTAGCAGAATTATTCACCGTAGGACGCTAAAAAGTCATCAGGAGCCCTGGCTGGAAACCAAACTGGATGCCAGGAACGAGGCACTCTTCCAACAGACACCAGGGATTAGTTCATATATTTTTCTGTTTATACAGAGAGTTTGACAATGTCATTTCAGCTGAATATCAGTGACCGAACACAGTAATATCCATGGGGCAACAAGGACCAGGACTACTCTCCACAGGGCAGCATACCTTTTAATAAACACCGGGGATCGTGCTGCATATTCTGCACTGGGCACCAGGAATCAGGCTGCATATTCAGCACTAAGAACCAGGGATCACAGCCTACCTTCTACAGGGCATCGGGAACCAACCAGGCTAACTTTCACGGGGCATCAGGGAGAGGGCAGAGTACCCTCCGTTGGGCACCAGGAACCAGTCAATGTAAATGTATCCGTTTCATTCTGGGGGGAGCTCAGTGGTTCTTAAACCAGATGAGGATGGAGCAGCTAACATTTTGGGGTGAATATGTGGGCATTTATCAGAGATTTGTTTTCTTATTTTTTTACTGTTTCTATATGGTTTTTATGTAATATCTAATACAGTCTCTGCTTTATACACAGTTCTTTATCTCAACACATGTAATTTATAAGTACAGATGAGTAATTTATAATGAAAGCAACCTGTGTACTGGCAGAAACATGACTGCTAAGCTCTGGGTAACCTTCTTTAATGTCACATTACCAGCTTTCACAGCTTTTTTGCTGTATACGATCACCTGAGTATCTCGCTGTTGGCTTTGACTTCATTTGCACTGAGTGATCACAAGTGTAGGGGTGTTGGGTCATTGTACCCAGGTAGTATATCACGGTGTGGATGTGTGCTCTGTGTAGGTGTGCCGGGGTTGGAGTATGTAGGATAAAAGTATAGTGAACGCTCTGTGTGGGGATCAGATAATACAGCACAGGGTATAGTGTTTACTCGCTGTTGGGTTCAGAGATTGCTGTATGCAGGGTAGGTCATGATGTAGGGGTGCCAGGTTTAAAGCACACAGGATAGGTCATAGTGGTGGGGGGGCTTTTGGGTACACGGGCTAGGCCATGATGTAAAGGTTATGGGGTCAGGATACAAAGGGTAGGTCATGGTGTGTGTGTGGGGGGGGGGGGGGTATTGGGGTAAAGGATGCAGAATAGGTCATGGTTTGTGTTTTTGTATGGAGTTGTTAGGGTCAGAGTATGCGGGGTCACCCATGGTGTAAGGGTGTCAGTTAGAGTACATATTAAAGGTCATGGTGTAAGGGTACCAGGGCCAGAGTATGCAAGGTAGGTCATGCTGTAAGGGTACCAGGTTCAAAATACGCATCGTAGGACATGGTTTAAGGGTGTCAGGGTTAGAGTACAAAATATAGGTCATGGTGTAAGGGTACCAGGGTCAGAGTTCACAGGGTAGGTCATAATTTAAGGGTACCAGGGTCAGAATATGCAGGGTAGGTCAGGGTGTAAGGCTACCAGGTTCAGAATACACATGGTAGATCATAGTGTAAGGGTACCAGGGTCAGAATACACAGGATAGGTCATGGTGTAAGGGAACCAGGGTCAGAGTTCACAGAGTAGGTCACTGTATGGGGTTTTGGGGTCTCAGTACACAAGTAGAGCCTGGTACATTTTTAGTGTTCAGCAGATGGTTATGGTAGCACATTTGAAAGATTTATTTCTTCCCCTATGTATTCATCCTGAGTGTCAGAATATTGATAGGAAGACGTGGGGACCTGCAGAGATTAGTGCTCAGCACAGACGTTGTAATATGCATACTGAGCTTGTGAGCGTGTGTTGGCAGGTAGAGGAATGTTAGAGAAATAGAGGAGACATTTTCTTCTTCTTACTGGAGATGATAAAGAATACTCAGAGATAATTCGGGAGAATTAGTGTCAGTTGATGTACCGCAGTGACCGCCCTTTGCCCCGACAAACACAGATAATAGTGTAAATATTTACAGTGAATTCAGGGATCTGGGCCTTTAAAATGGGCCATGTAGGGAAGTGGAGGCTTGTAGGTGCTTTGCGCTGGCGGGCAGCCAGTTACTGATTGGTGATACGTTAGGAGGCGACACTCTGCCCTCACATTTACACTGCCATCCTTACTGTCTGATCAGACGTACTGCCAGTCTCAGCATCGCAGCATATCCAGATCGGCTGTGCCAAGTCATAATTGGCCCCTATTCCGTTCCTTAATAAGTCTTTGGACAACGTACAGTGTAGGCGCAGATGGTGCTTTTCATATGTGTGCCGCCTGTGTTTATTGCTCATCTTCTTAGTAAATATTGCGGCATAGAGGAGTCTGCGCAAAGTGCGCACTATGGCGGCCAGCTAAGCAAATTGTTAAAAAGCAACCGTTTTACAGTTCATATCTAGAACTTTTATTTTTCTTGTATCCATTCTGTTTCCACTTAATTTAAAATTTCCCCAAAATTTTTTTGCTTTTGGAATTTTCTGGTTGTCATGGGTAGTTTGTAAACACAGAGATATCCTACATATGCAAGTCAAAATGTTTTTGCAATCGCCCCAAAACTGACCGGAATATCCAAATGTGTAAAGTGGTGCAACCCACAGGGACCTCAGAAGGGAATTGCAGCCTGCAGGGTAACCCTGTCTTTGCCCTCTTGGTAATTCAAGGGAATTTTTAAGATTATAAACTAATGCGTTATGTAAAATGTAGAAAGATCGGATATGGAAATGTAGAATAAATCCTGTTTGTGTATGACATGTATCGGCATGTGGAATATAGCAGACCTTCAGAGGTGATTATTTATAATGATTTGAGCATTGCTACCTATAATTCTCTAGAGGTTGGAACTCTATTGATTGTTTGATGTGATTAAAGTCTGATGTGTTCATTGCAGATATTTCTCAGAATGCCGAGTGGTTACTATGGTCATTCACTATAAAAAAAAAATAATAATAATAATAAAAAAAAATCCTAAAATGACTTTTGTCTTTAAATTGGCCATTCTTAGACTGAAGGGGTATTAGTGTTAATGGACCTTATTACCCTGTGCACCTCTGTCTCTGCCTGTGACCCCTATTCCACTGTGTGCACCTCTGTCTCTGCCTGTGACCCGCTATCTCACTCTTTGTACATTGTATATATTGTTTGTACATTGTAGAAATCTTCAAGGTTGAACATATGTGATTTGTCTTTCAGATTTGCCCACGGGATGGGAGGAGGCATACACCTTCGAAGGGGCCCGATACTACATCAAGTAAGTAATGATGGTTCTGCATCATGTCTTTAAAGGGTCCCTGTCATTTTATACCTTACACTTTGTACCGGTGCAGGAGCTTGTTGTCACATGTGTGAGGAGGGGTGATGGCTGCCAGACAGGTTGCTGTGTTTGTAGTGCAGACATTGAAGTGTGCTGGGCTGGACGGTCTAGTTTTCGTTATGGGTGTGGGGTTTGTGTTTGTTGTTTAGGTTGTTTGCTGCCATTAAGCTGCTTTGATGTCCCCATACTGTGATGTTCCTGTGAAGTGTAATAACTGTCAGTGTATAGAAATGGAGGGAAATCTATCATAGCGAGCTTTCCGTGCGCTTTGTATAAACCAGTCAGATCTTTTATTTTACTGTTTCACCTTCACTGTGGAATTATGGAAATCTTGTTGCAATGGGTAATAACACACATGTCCTTTTCTTCTACTTTTCTGTTAAATTTACAGTGATCAGTCTTCTTCAGTGTGACACTTCATAGCATTTTGATGTTCCGGCTGCTGTGGTAGCCTAAAGCAAGCAGCCAGGACTGAACTTTTAACTTTGCTCCAAAGAAAAATGTGATTGGTTGCTATGAGTTACTGCAGTTGCAAATCCTTATTTTTGCATGTTTTGTAAATGCATATGTGGCTGTCATATCCATTTTCTAATCATTGACATAACGTTTATGAGGGTGAAAGTGCCAGTGTATCTAAAAATGTTATAGGGAAAGTTTGTTGACCTGACTCGGCTCTTCTTCCCACATTTCCACAGTCCCTTATGCCTTGAAGACTCTGGATGCAATATCTGTGTGCTATAGTTCCTGGCCCTGTTCTTGCCCACCCCCGGGGTGTTTCTGAAATTGATCTGTGAACTATGGTGGGGTGTTCTTACTCCTCTAAATGCATTCTTCATAATGTAAATAAAATGTTACGCACAACCGGGATTCAGGCTTGCTAAAGCAAAGGTGCCATTGCCAGAGTCCCCAAGATTTATATTGTACTGATAGGTGGAGTGACCCACCAGCTGTCACCATGAGTTTTGGGTAGAAGTTTTGGCTAGTATGTATGCCCCCATCCTTGTCAATGGTGTTTTATCCCATACAGGGATCCTTAGTATTATGTTATTGGTATTGTCCATGATTTGTACTTTACTTTTGTTGGTATATGTGTGCAGGGAACGTTTTTCCTTTTTTCTTTGCAGCAAATACTTGACAACTACTGCCCTAAATCTCAAACATTCTGAATATGGAGCAGTAAGCTTTAAACCTCAGCCAGCGGTTTCATCTCCAATGAGTCATTTTCTGATCTGTAATTAGTGGTGCTCAGGATGGTGAATATTAGAGGATGCAAAACTGAAATGATCTATGATGTGCTAAATGATTGGTGGAATATGAGAATTGGTGGTACGAGGTATGCAGCATGCTCCCCTATTGGAGCTGCTTGATACAATCACCCATCGGTGGTATGATAACCGATTCTTCCATTCCTGTACGTATAGAAATTATTTCCTTTGCTTCCATTAGGCTGTGTAGGATGTGACCTGTTATCTGACATTTAACTCCTCATTGTAGTGTTACACTTCAGGAAACACTTCTAAAAACCTGTCTGTCTGCACTTTGCTAAAATACCTCATCTCGTATATTATATGTCGTATAGTATATAGTGTATATAGTATATGTCGTATAGTTAGGTTAAAAAAAAAAAACGATAGATAATTACGGAATTGTGGAGTGTTTAGCTAAGAGTTATAAAATGACATGAAAAGTATGCAAAGTGCAGAAATTGCCCAGTTTTTCAGCCTGAGCTGGTTTTACTTGCATCCCCCTACGTATCAGTGCACATAATAATAATTGTCTGTGTGATGTTTGTATCCCCTGGGGACAATGAACGAGGGATTAATATCTGTAAAGGGAGAGGTGTCAGGGGTGCTGGAATGGCGGCCGAGGGATTAATATCGTCCGTGAATCACGTATTATTGCCCCCCCTCCCTCTCTCGCCGCTGTATTAATAGGGCTCCCTTCAGCTAGTTTGTCAGGTTCCTCCAGTTTTGCAGCATGAGGCTTCCCCGGGGTCAGCAGGTGAATTTGGAGATTTTGGGAGGGAGACACATGACTCATGAAAATGTATGTTATGGAGAAATCGCATCAGGTCTCCACATGTTGCAGAAAGTTTGACACTTAGGAAGTTTGCATGGTGAATGAGTTGCAGAGGGGGGCTGTGATTCCTGAAAGGAGAATTGTGATATGATGAGGGGGCTTTAATACCTGTGATGTCTGAAAGGGAGTGTGTGATACCCTGAGGCTGGCATAACTAGCAGGAGGGGTATAATACCCTGGGAAATGTCTAAACCAAATGAGGGGCTCTGTCTGAGCTGCACCCCAAATCTGACATTGTAAGATCTAAATGGATCCTTATCTCTGTCACGGTTTATTATGTCCCCCCATGGAGTTGGCTATTGATTCAATCCCACGTCCTACATGGCTTATCATCACCCAGGGGAGCCCCTCACAAAGCTCCGATCATAGTTTATACATCTTTTATAGCTGAACATCCTGTTCCTTCCCCCTTAGTTCCCACCATCAGACATGTCACACGCCAAGAGCTGACATCTCCCAGGACTGTGGGCTGTAGTGTTTTTAGCTGTTGCATTGTGTTATATATGTGATGTGAATAGTATGTGTGTCGTGTAAAGCCTGTGCAATGTATAGTTTTTCCTTTGCACGGAAATGTCTATTCCATGCATTAGTTGCACACTCCATGTATATTGTGTGTATTATATGTGTAATGTGTGTACTATATATGTATGGTATGTGTGTATAACCTGTGTTCTATGTGTAATATATATGTATAGTATGTGTATATATCCTGTGTTCTATGTGTAATATATATGTATGGTATGTGTGATTAGCCTGTGTTCTGTGTGTAATATATATGTATGGTATGTGTGTAATATATATGTATGGTATGTGTGTATGTATAGCCTGTGTTCTGTGTGTAATATATAATGGACTTGGTAAAGTAAAATATGATTTGCTGGTTATAAGATGAGACAGTAATAGAAGTAATTTTGGAATTTTGAGGGATTCCTTCTCTGTTTTTCTCTGTGGGGGTCGGACCAAAGACCCGTGTGTTGGGGTGCCTATTCCTGATATTTGGGGGTAGTGGTGAACTAGAATTGGGAGCTGGTAGAATTCAGGAGACAGTCAGTCCATTCTAGATTTACTGATAAATCTCGACAAGTTTTGTGTCCGATGACCTGGCCTGGGACAGTTTGCGTTTGCTTCCTGTATTGTTCTTTCTTTGTGTATTGTCGTTTGTGCTGTTTCCAGATTCCTTTCCCCCCTCTGTGATAATTATATTCAATCAATGCTGTGTATAGGAATGCTGACCTCACTGATCCGACACAGAAAGTCACGGGCCCTTCCCACAGCATATCGGCCCCCTTTTCTAATCATCTTACCGATTGCAGCATCGCTCATCACCATGGAGACCAGCGCTGCTCACATCTTATTACAAATGATTCTCCGATTGGCGAGGGGGAAGCAGCACTGCGACGAGGGACCCAGCAACATTATATTTACATGTCTGCTATGAACACCATGAAATGTTATCGCCTCCTATTACCGCACTCAGCACTTCTCACAGGACAATGCGACTCGCCGCATTTAGGTCGTGTGATGTTTGAAACATTAGAGATGCAGAAAATGCATGTGTGTGTGTATAATCTATTCATCTCTGTGCTGGATACAATGCATAACCACTGTCTTCCCTGCTGGGATGGTATGGGGCCCTTCCCAATGTTATCTTGGCATCCCTGTGTAGTTACATTTGTGTATTCCTGAGTGATAAAATTCCGTGCAATGCTTCGCTGCTATTTAATTTGTCCTAAATTGGTTCCCTACAACAATGGTGCCAATTTTTGCAATGGCATACAATCATCAGGGGGGAAGAAAAAGGATTTGATTTTGCACATGCATTGCCGCCCAATTTCAGATGCGTGAAATCAGATCAGATAAAGACAAAACTTTTTATACTGGTTGATGAAGGGGTGGTAGGGGCTGCGGGCAAAGAGTTAGATCATCTGCTCAGTTTTTGCTGATGTCTGTTGGACTTTTGTCCCTGTTATTGAGACTGGAAGTAAACGATGATCCCTTCCCAATAGTGACCCAAACATAAGCAAAAACGGAGAATTGGACACATAAAAAATGCTGTAGTTGCATCTTTTAGAGGCTGTTTGCTGAGGGGGTAACCTGTGTATGGGAGGATGCTGGGTGTGTGTTGTGTGTATTCTGGCTGCACCCTGTGTGTGTGATGGTGGGGGGGAAATAATGATTTTAGTAATCTGGAGAGGTTTCATGTCAGGAGGTTTATGAGCTTCCACCCACCATCAAGTTAAAAGTGACATCCCCACACCCAATTCATATTTACCTGATGGATGTGATGGGTCGGCTAGTAAACAGAGGACCTGCAATGTAGTAGGGAGAGATGGGGCTCTTAGTTTTTTTTTTTTTTTTGCTTGACTTTGGATGACTGGTATTGTGCAAGATGCAAGAACCTGAGATTGAAAGTGTAGCAACCTCAATCTACTGCCCTGTACTAAAATCGCAGCGAAGAAAGGGAACTCTATTGCCATGAGTTACCACGCTTTGCACTAACCTTGTATGTGGGTTTCTGGAGTGCAACTGAAATCCCAATTATTGTTGGCTGCAGTTAAAAGATCTTCTCAACTGGTGTCCTGTCTGGTTCCAGGCATCTAGTATAGCCATCTATACTCACCACTGTCCTAACATATCAGTAAAGTCAAGGGAATATCTGGGTTGAGTCGTTCACATGGATTTGCTGTGCGGTTGCAACTTACTAGCAGTAGAAATGGTGCACCCAGTAAGTGGTAACTGCAACGTCTACACTAAATTCCAAAATTAGGAACGTTTTGATGGTGATTTTGGCCTTTCACGGGAGCAGTTTTTTAAATTATTGTGGTGTTTTGTGGTTATAGTATGGTTCACAGCACTGCAAAGGGCTATGGGCCATCTCCAGTCCTATAAGGACTACCTCTACACTCTGCTGTTGGAACACAACCCAATTCAAGTCAGTGGAAGTGGCTGTCAAGAGACTACATGTAGTGCTCAGGAACAGCTCTACAAGTCACCCTAATTCAAATGCAAGCTTAAAATAGTTCCCAAGGATTAAAAAGGAGCGTGGTTTATTAAATTGAAAATTACAGGTTCTAGGAGAGAATTTCATTCAAACATTGTTTCACATTCCCTTTGCCACCTTGTCAGTGACTCCTACCTGACCCATCTTGTCCTTGTCAAGCCTCTCAACCTTATTATCCAGTAATTACTTTGTTCTTGTCAATGCCTACAACCCCCCTACACCTTATCCTTGTCATCTCACCTTTCCCTGTCACCTCTATTAATCACCACTTCTTTGTTAGTGTCCCACCTTGTCCTTGCCAGTTCCCACATACCCCCACATACATACACATACATTTTTTAGCCACCATGTTGTCTGTGCCTCTGCACCCAATCTATCCGTCCATCTATCATCCAGGCACCTTCTTGTTGGTGCCCCCACCTTCCATTATCCAGTCACCACCTTTATCACTATCACTAGTTGTATATTTGGTTTCCACATGGGGCTAGATGAAAGTCAGTCTATTGTAGGAGCTTCTCCAACAAACCTCTGTCTGTTCTCTATAATGTAATAGCCATTGAGAGAATATATTACCTTATGGTATTGCAATGATTACAGTTGTTAGGTAGAATGTGGAGTTGTACTGGGAAGGGTACTTCTAAGTATTCTGTACTGAATTCCTCCAGGAGAGGGAGGTCAGATTCCATTTTGAAATATCAATGCCAAAGAAATTTCCAGTGAAGCAGAATGTGGTCTCCCATGCCAAGCCACTGGGTCTTGGTTCCATCTTCTACAATCATGCATTCATTACATACACACTGTTTTATCCCTGCTGGGATCCACTGGGGACTGACTCCAATTCCCAGCACCATGGAAAGCTTTGTGGAGTTACTTTTACCTACATGGCTCCTGGGATTTGTCCAGCTCGAATCTCGAAGATCACAATGGAAAAGAAGAGCCTCAGCTGGCTATGGTGTATGTCAGTCCCTGGAGGGAGAAAAGAACACAATGCTGCATATATTTGCAGATCATAATAACCTTGTCCAATTGCTTCCTTCACTTGTTAAGGTGGTAGAAAGTTGTGTTGGCACCAGAAAACTTTGTAAAAGGTTTTTGGTAATTGTTGACTGAGTGATGAGGACAGGAGAGTCTTCTCATTGATCAGGTAAAGCAGCTCATTTAGTAGAATGTTTTGTTCCTCGGTGACGGTATTAGCGCAGATCTCGTTGTATTAGAGTTTGCTGTGGTGTAATGAGACTTCTAATGCGGCCAGACTATTAATGGGATGGAGCTGATGGAGGACGGCATTGAAGGACAATTCCTCTCTCATCTCCTGTAGACTTCGCACTGCGCTCATCGCACTCACTTCACAAACCTCTTTGTGTCTTCTCTGGTTTTTTGTGTGGTGACTCGGCACAGAATTCCTGTCCTTTCTACCTGGCAAATCCCTAACCTGGAAGGATCTGTCCTGGAGACAATCTATCGCTAGGAAATCACTAGTGATAGATTTTCTTAATAAGTTGCTATACCTTGTAAAATAATAAATTGTGTTCCCTTTCAAAGAATCATATGTAAAATCTGTAGTGTTGAAGCTGCCATCTTGGGTTGCTGCCGCAAGATATGTGTAAAGTTCGGTCATTGATCGTGGCAGCTACATTTTAGTAGGTGTGGCTGGTGTGTGAGATTGGTCAGAGGGACAGTGCTGTGACATTGGAGAAGAGGTATACCACCAAATTCATATTTCTGTTCAATGTGATATGCACGGGTTTACGTTTTGGTATAATGAATGGCGACTCCCCTCAGCAAGTATTTGTCAGGTCCCCATCAGAAAATAACATGGTTCCTGCATGCAATGGAAACTTTCTGTGCTCTATTGCTGCACAAGCCATGATGTATACTTAGAGTAACTAGAAGCTTTTCTGTGACATAGATCAGCGGTTCCAACCTTTTGAACCTCACAGACCACTAAATTCATAATTTTAAATCCCGTGGACCATTAATATGAATTTTTTTAAAAGGATAAATACATTTGTAAAATAATGATCTTCCTAATGGTGCCTGACAAGGACTGTGGAGGCTCTGATTCAATGATCAGCTCAGGCGTAAGTGAAGTTTTACTATTGTTACTATTATCATTATTTGTATTATCTTTGGTAATACTAAAGAATGCAAAATATTAGTTTGCTTTTTATGGGTTTATTTTATTCGAATCTAAGACCAAACAAGAAATGATAATTCTCAAAGTCAAACTATTTGATGCCATTGAATTTAACTGGCAAAGAAAATACACAGTTAAGGTCATACTTACCTAAAAGAGAATCTGAGAAGTAAATAAAATAAAATAATGGGATGAGAATCGGTATTTGCGGAGCGGAGTGACTGTTCTAATGTTGCAAACAATACTGAATCATACGGCTTGGCAACGGTTGCCTCATACAACTTAATACTACACTGACGTCACACTGCGCCTCCCTTGTTTTTTGGTCTCTAGTACAGTTCGTGAATTTAGTGCAAAATAAGGGTGAAAAATTGTCATTCAGAAAAAAGGAATTTATCAGAATGTTATTTTTGTTTTATTATTTAAAAAAAAATTTGTTTTATTATTTTGGACCACCAAAATTTTCTTGCTGACTACTGGTTGGTGACCACTGACATAGATTGTCCATAGAGGTTTTCTTTCTGTGTACATTGTGGGCTTCAGCCTGTGTATGCATTCTGCTTGTGCTTGAATATCATTTCTGTGGGTCACTCTAGAGATAATTAATCTTTTTTTGCCACATTCAAACTATACTGCTTGCTTCTGCTTGGCAATTGTTCTATTCAGCTCTATTTAATATCAAAATGATGTTTTCTGCACCTGGGCTCTCAATAACATAATTATCAGTAAAATTACCCCAGACCAAAACCGCTGTGAGAACAGCCCAAACCAGCTGGGCAGCAAAAATAATAGAAAAAAACTGGGCAGACCTGGCAATTATACTGGATGTCCTCTCTGATTTCTAATGTTTGGGCAGAGTGAAATGTTGGAAATTTGGTTATCATACTGGATTATGATAAAAGATGTAATGCTTGGGCTGTGCAGCATGACGAGAAGCCGGTGCTATGTTTAGGATGATGATGATGATCAGTGGTGGATGGAGATGTTGGGCAGAATAGTGGTTACTGGTATATTGGATGTGTCTGGTTTGTGATGGAGATGTTGGGTAGATTGGTGGTGGTCATTGGTTATACTGGATATCACTAATCAGTAATGAATGGAGATGTTATGCAGAATAGCGATGGTTGGTGCTTGTACTGAATGTTGGAACAGTGATGGATGGAGATGTAGGGCTAAGGCGGTGGTGGGTTGATAGTTATAGTTATTGTAGTTAGCTTTGAGTTGGGATGTTGGTCAGATTGTTGGAAGGGATGTTGGTCAGTGGTGGATTGAAGTTTTGAGCTTTGTGGTTGTGGGTTGGCTGTTATATTGGATGTCTCTGATCGGTGATGGATGGAGATGTTGCACGGAGTTGTGGAAGATCTGTGATTATATTAGATGTCTGATCAGTGGTAGATGGAGATGTTGGAGTAGTGAAATATCAGCGGATATATAATTGATGATTGATTGATTAGACAAAGTGATCGTACGTCCGTGGTTGTAATCTGATGGATGGAATCTGTAATCTGTAATCTGTCTCTGATGGATGGAAACTGTGGTGGTGGTGGGATTGTTTGTTAAATAATTGTCTCTAAACAGTAATGGATAGAGATGTTGGGTAGAGTTGTCGGAGGTCTAGGCTTTATTGGTTGTGTGTCTGGGGGGGATTGGTGGTTAGTTAATGACTCTGATCAGTAATGGATAGAGATGTTGGGTAGAGTTTCTTTTGATTGATTCAGATAGGTGGAAATGTTGGGCAGTATGGTATGATATAGATAGTTAAGGACAGAAAGCATTGTCTGTGATTGTCTACACACATACTTTATTTTGGCGAAAGCTTGAGTATGTACATTGGTCAGATTTAAACCTTGATATACTATTCGCTGGTATTTATTACTTTTTTTTTGATTGATAGCTTGTTTGCTTAATGCCAGTCAGCAATTATTAAACCAACACTGCTTTTTTCATCCATACATATTTTTATGTGTTTCTGTTCCTGATATTGGAAGGCTCTGATGGATTGGGATGTTGTGGAAAATGATGGAAGAGCTGTGGTTAAATTGAAAGGCTATGATCAGTGATGGATAGGGATGTTGGACAGAATAGAAGGTTGGTAGTTATATTGGATGATTGTGATGAGTAATTGATATGGAAGTTGCACAGAGTGGTGGAAGGTCAGTGGATATATTGGAAGTTCCTGATGGATGGGAACATGGATGGAAGGTTTTTTGTGTGTCTCTGATTAGTAATGGATACAGTTGTTGTGCAGGGTGGTAGGTTGGTAGTTATATTAGATGTGCCCAATGGATGCTGGGTGGAGTGATGGTGGTTGTTTATTTTATTGAATGTCTCTGATCGGTGATAAAGATATTAAGCAAAGTGTTTAGTTGATAGTTATATTGGATGTTCCCAATGGATAAAGATGCTGGACAGAGTGGTAAGTGATTTTTTTTGTTGTCTCTGATTAGTGATGGATAAACTTGTTGGGCGGAGCGTTTGGTTGGTGGTTATATTGGATGTCCCCGATAGATGGAGATACTGGGCATGGAGTGGTGGTGGTTGTTGGTTTTATTGGATGTCTCTGATTAGTGATAAAGATGTTAAGCACAGTGGTGTTTTGGTAGTTATATTGAATGTCTTTGATCATTGATAGATGGAAGAGTTGGGCTGGGCAGGGAGAAGCTGTTCTCTCCCTAAATACTGGTTTATCAGATCACACCTCACTTGCTTCTAGTATTAATTATCTCATCTATAATTAACATTCTGTCAAATAGAGAAACAGGCGTGCAACTCAGTTCTTCATCTCCACCCTGAGCCGGCTATGACCTTGTAAATCTCTTATTGTGCTGTCCATGCGGGCTGGAGTGTTTACTATGCATCGTCTTCTAAACACGTCTACGTCCTGGGCTGGAGCGACTGCCAATGTTATATTGTTGGCACAGAATTCATGTTCTGAGAATCCGTGCCAACATATCTTATGTCTTCCCTGGAGACGTCTAGAGACGAGTGATCCTGTACATTGTTCTGTTTGTGATGGGTGAAAGTCGTAAAGGAAAGAAGTTTTGGTTGTTAACAAAAGCTTAACTACAACATACATGTCACTTCTCATCCTGATGGTGAATGTGTGCAGCACACAATGAGCAACTGGGTTTTCTGTTTTGCAGGTTCATGCTTCCTGCAAGGACTTGTACAGCTGACATAGAAGTATATAAAAACCAGAATTTAACCAGCATGTTTGCCAAAAAAATTTAAACTCCACTAATGGTCTACATGTGGAAACACCCATCACTAGCAAATATTCATCTCACATTTAGCAGTGTGTACCTATCCAACCTTGGGATTGTTTTTACTGCTGCGTGTTAAGTATTCCTGAAATCACAGGCCATTGTCAGCCCTAAAGGAGGCTGCGTTCTAAAATCTGTAACTTGTATAATTGTATTGTATAATATGTGAGATAACGGCCTTCCTCCACCCCCCAGATTTTAGGAGCAGAGAGCACGCGGGTGAAATCCAAACATTCCCAGTAATGGAGGCACTCAGCATTAAATCCTCCTCTGCTGACACTGCAACCTTATTTAGCATTTTCTATCCCAGACAGGAACTTGGCACACATTATCGCAGCAACAAGTCTGTGTGAGAATCGCTGAAAGCAAACTAATAACCAGGGTAAATATTGGCCCATTGTGCTCACCAGTGTCCCCTTTATTACATCTGAGGATAATACACAGATGTGACATCTCGCTGTAGCCATCAGCTGCCCCTTTGTAATTATCACTCAGTATACACAGATAAAACACCCTGGTGTACTCACCAAAGGCCCCTACATTACATTTAGTGATAATATTTAAATATATTGTGTCAATGTACCAACCAGTGATGACTTTGTAACATTCGCTGATAATAAACACAGATCTAGCAGCTCCTCTGCAATTTCATTAGACAGCCACTCTTTTTATTTTTGCATGTCATCTAATTGGTCAGAGTGCTAACCACTGAGCCACGGAGTGGAGTGCAGCATACCATAGCATCCAATCAGAGGTCAGATTCGTTCAAGATAAATTGTAATTGTTTGCTGAAGGATTGCCCTTTTTTCTGGATTTTTAGTAAATCTGTTTTTTGAAATATTTGCAGGAATATTTCCAGTCTGATTTACAACTTTTAAAAGGCAGGTTGATTGGAATGTGCAATGCGTTCTGTCTGCGGCCTTCCATTTACTGTCTGAGAGTGAATGATTCTACTCCACAAAGCATTTACGAAGTTACTTATTCCCAATTCTTGTGACGGTTTCTCAGTTTTACAACTTGACAAGAGTTCCCCTTTAAATGCAACAACAATCATAGAGAAAGCTCCGAAGAGGAAAGAGCAGGAGAGTCTTGGCAGGAGGCTCAGGATAATGCCTTGTAAGCCATTTATTCTTTTTGTAGATGGATGAATAGTGGGCTGAAATCCGACCTTTCGGCCAGGTGGAGCCTCTCCTGCTGGTGTGTACAGCAAGAATGTAATGATAACACAAAATGTATGTAGGAAGGGAATGCATCTTCTACCAAAACATGTGACTCTTGTATGTAATGTATATAGAGGTCAACAGGACATTAATAAAACCTAGAAGAGTAATGGCAACAAAAAACAATTGGTTTGTTATGACTATCCAGTATTCTCCCCGAATATTTTTAAGCTGGGTGGGAAGAAGCTGTAGGCGGGTGGCAGCCCCTGTATTGTGTCCTAACCTTTCAGTAACCACCCGAAAACAAACCTGTAGTTACTGAAAAGTGCCAGGTGGTGCACCCAGCTTAAAAGGGCTGGGGGAAACACTGACTATCCCTTATTTTTTTTTTAAGTATCAAAAGAGGGAGAAGGGACCTCGAGAGTTCATAAAGAGCAGGGCTTTATGGCAAGGAGTTGATGAGTAAATTGAGTGTATTTCCCATTTCCCAACGCGTTTTGCCAAGGATGCTTCTTCAGGGAGACATGAACATCAATGACCGAAGCAAGATAGATATAATGTAAAGACACTCATTTCATAAAGGCATGCATCCACCTAAATGCAGTGGTTAGAATCATGTGTAAAGGAAAATAATCAACATGGGGACGACAAGGGTTATAACCTCCTTACATGCACGACTGCAAGACTTTTCTAGAGCTGCCCCGGCTCTCTGGAATGGTCTTCCTTGTCCTATTCAGCTTGCTCCTACTTTCTGCTCATAAAAAGAGCACCAAAAACCCAACTTGCCTACCCGTCTTCTTCTATCTCCCAAACCTTCACTACTTCCCATTACTACATATCTCCCCTCCTATTGTATGCTGCTTCCCCACTTCCTAGATTGTAAGCTCTTTGGGCAGGGTTCTCTCCTCCTGTGTCTCTGTCTGTATCTGTCATTTGCAACTCCTATGTACAGAGCTGCGTAATACGTTGGTGCTATATAAATCCTCTTTTATTAATAATAATAATAATAATAAAGTAAAAGGGCATTGTTCACATAATTGGGAGTACAGGATTATCCCTAGATATGAGAAGGTGGATCTCTTCCTGATGGTAATTTACCCTTTATGTCTGAGATGAGATCTATATTTGTTCCACGCATGTTTAAATTCAGTTACTATTCACTACCTCTGCTGGAAGTCTGTTTCAAGCATCAACTACTCTTCCATAAAAACAATACTTTGAGTTTTTTTTCCTTCCTCCCTGTTTGCAGTCATGTCCAATTATTTATGATCTAGGTTGGCTTTCTGAATCTTTTTTGCATCCTTTGTGTATTTAAAGTTTCAGTTAAGATTTTCGTTTCTCGTTTCCAAAAGACTGTACAGATTCAAGCAGGACCAAAAGTGACATCTAAACATCCCCTCCTGCTGAGATATAGGAGTTATGGTAATATGAGATCATTTTCTAATTCATCTCAGGCATCCACCACCACACCTAAAGAAGGTTTTGCCTGAATGACGCCAGCCTTTAGCACCTGGCATGGATGCTTTCTTGCAATCTTTGCTTCATGAAACCCCATGTGAATAGCTGAGATCAGCTTCTTTCTAATGAGCAGGTTTGGGATTACGTGCTGATGAGGATGGAGAAAAGGAGAGGAGAACTGAGACCCAGATAAGATAACACTGGCTTCAGCATCAGTGGGGGGGCAGCGACCAAACCACAAAAAAGAAAACACTGTACGGTAATATAAATGGTATAAAGAGAGTGATGATCTCCAAATCTCTGTACTCATTCACTTTTATTATTATCTTTTTGTAAGTTAGGACAAAAGATCTATAAAGGGGAATCACAATGTTTCTCCTGCAGGTGATCCCTCTAATAAAATAGCCAGAATTGTATTAATTTCCTCATTGCCTGGCCATGCTGTTGTTCATTTTGCATTCAGCAGAAATAAGCACCCACCAATCTTTTTTCTGGCCAACGCTGTACCCCCCAACATTATATTCCATGAGTGGGTTATTTGCACTAAATCAGTGTTCTCTCCAGCCTTTACCTGGGCGCACCACCTGGCACTTTTCAGTAACCACCTGGCTGTCTTTTGGTGGGTACTAAAAAGTTGGGTCACAATATAGGGGCTGAAACCCACCTGCAGTTTCTTCCCACCTGGCTTAAAAAATAATTTGAAACCTTATTTTTTTCTGCTTTAACTAAATTCCCAGCAATTCCAAATCAAGTTACAATTGACTCTATATTGAATATCAAACCTATTGCACACCTTTGTGTCATCAACCTAGAACAAACCTTATCTACCAAATCCTTACTTAGAATAAATACAAAAGAATCGAACAGACCCACGTACAGAGCCTTGAGGCGCGACACGATAATATTACCAAGTATTACTTGTGCAGTGTGATTAGTGGACAGCACAAACATTTTGGACATTGAGCACCCATGACAATCTGGCATGGTGAATTGGTTTCAGCCCCCTGAGTAGCCCAGGCAGGGCCTTTGTTTGTTGTGAGGCTCCTGATAACATTGAGCCAATTCCTGTCCGAGGTGTAAAACTGGTTTGTTGGGTTTCCAGAAGTCCAGAGTCTCTTACTCGCTGCCACACCTGACCTAATCTGACGTGTTAAAAGGGACATGTGTTCTGTAGTAGATTGTAAGCTCTTGTGGTCCTCCCAACTTTTGGTATATGTTGTGTTATAGAAACTAGAAGAGCAGAAATTAAAACTTCAGAGCAACTTGTACACTTGTGATTGGTCAGGATAGCACTTGTCTGATTGGTACCTGTCTCTCATTGGCTGAATCACCTAGTACTTGAAGCTGGATTGGTTGCCTTAAGCGAGGGGATAGTGCTCTGAGGTGAAGTTGGCGATATCAGAAACAAGGATGCGTGTTCCATGAGATGTTAGCTGGGGGGCTAATTCTATGTTTTGGTAGATAATGGCAGGTTTATTGACCCTTGGGTAATTAAATCTTTGTTTTTTCACATTTTCTGCTTGACTCCTAACCATTTGCCTCATTGTACCCTTTACACTATAAAATTCTTTTGTGTTGCAGCAGAGCAGAAAATTCCTGGGACTTTTCATTTGCTGAAGCCCCCTGAGAGCTATACATAGTCAGTGGGTGGCCCTGTCAAACAAAGTCCACATAAAACAAATATCAGTTCTGGGTGAACTTTTATTGTGCAGGTTGATGGCCCTGGGTGTTGGATCTGGTTATTCTCAAAAAAATGTTTGGTGTTTGTCTGAAAGTATTCTAATAATTCTTCCCACCCATCAGATTTTAATGTCCCCTCTACTGTGCCTGCTCTGTATAGGTTTTCCAAGTTATGTCCCTGCTCACCCTTCCTACCCCCTCACTCAGACATTTTTGCTGCCCTAAATAAGCATCTGCTTCATTGTTATAGTTAACGTTAGCTTGCTTGGGTTCGGGATCTGGGTAGATTAGCTTGTGGTTGGAAATGAAATTGGGGATTAAGTTTAGGCATTAGTTTGCAAGGGTTTAAGGTTTGTCACTAAGTAGGGGAGGGGGTTAAGATTTAGGCACCAGGCAGGGTGGTATATCAGGCTATTAAGTTATGCTGTAGGTAGCAGGATTATTCATTTTCCCATTATCTAAAGATGATTACCCTTCTTTCTCTGTCTTTTGCCAAGACTGGTCACTGAGCTGTACTAAGCTTTTCACTGGGACAGAACATTTCTGTACCTTAGGGTCCTCCTCTTGTTTTAGGTATAACAAATGATCAGTACACGTGAAAATTAAGCAGCCGAAGTTGTTCAGATCTTCATATTTCTTGGGAATGTTTCATTTGGCCCCACCCCTGCTTAAGTCCCCTGTTGTGATGGATTGCTTCTATAACCAACCAGAAGGTTGGCACGAGGATTGGGGCGGGGCTAAGCTGTACTTCTGTGAGTGATTCACATTGCTTCCAACGTCTCTGAGAATATTTGTCATCTCTGGTAGCCAATCAGATTGCAGTTGTCCTTTTATCCCATACAGGTCAATTGTTATCACGTCTGAGAAAATCTCTCAGGAAACGCGCTATTTTCCCTGTGCGGTACACGGAGGCTCTAATCGCTGCCATATTTCTGTTTGTATTGAAGATCCGGTTGGATAATGTTGTTGTAGCTGCAGTTATTACATCCTCATGAATATAAAGCGAGCATTCTTCTAAATTGTCCTTCATGATCGCGGTCAGTGTTATCTCCACAGACCTGAATATTTTATCCTTCCTCTGGAAGAATGACAGCAAAGAGAATTCGTTCAAAAGGCCAATCCGCACTACGCTGAGAGTTCACCATTTCCAGGGGCCGCGGAAACTGCCATTCACATGGCTATAAGGACGAGATTTTCTGCCATGGTCTGCTGTCTTTGTAGGAGAGAAATGGCGTCTTTCTTATATGTTGTATTAAGGAATACTAAAAGCTTTTCTGTTCAAAAATGATGCCAGTCATACACATGTGGAAGAAGCTGACTTTTAATAGAAGCTGTTCTTCCTTTTCATAGAAAGATGTCAGTGCCAATATCTCCTTGTTCCTTTCATGCTGAGGTGTGTTCAGGTTATCGGTGCACCCTGTGAGAAGTGGCTGTGATATCAGTGCTGACATTCTCTGTAGTAGCAGCACTATTTCAATGCCACGGCATGCCAGCTGCAGTTCATATGTAGGATTCCTGGGGGGAGTCATAAAAGAGCGATTAGGAGCCAGATTTGGCCCACGGGCCAGAGTTTGTCACCCCTGGATTAGGGAATGGTTTATCACCCAGTCATGTTCTTTATTGTGGTCCATGCCCTGTTATTTCTCATCCAAGGTTCCTCCAGAGGTTGCTGGGGGTTCCCTGAGCAATGAGCAGTTTGTACCTCCCAGGTCAGTATATTAGCCAAAAATATCATTGGTATCTATCTGTAAGGGTGACATTCTTACCACCAGCTTGCAAGACTCATCCCATAGAGATGTAGCGGTCCGGCCGGGAGACCCATAATAACAGTAGGTGCAGGCATAAGACACAGCTGATATTATAAGACACTGAAGGTTCTAGTGATCCAAGAGAACCTGGTATCATAAATGTATTATCCAAAGCTGCATGATAATAAAGGTATCCTTGTAATGACAGGGTCTCTTTAAATAAAGAGTGTAATGAATAGAAGTTGTCAGAGTTCCTCCATTGTGAGCCCCTCACCATCTCACCCCTGGCTGCAGTGTGCTCCTCTGTCTGTGCTGGGGAATGGCGCCACCTGCAGGACAGTATGTAACATTAAACCTTTTCTAGAATTATTTTGCACATTTTACATTTCTGTTTTCTCTGCCAAAAAAAAAAAAAGATTTCTGGCAACATGGAATTGGCAGTTTTCCCATCGCTGCTACACGTTTTTAGTACTCTTCCAGCCTGCTGGGTCCCACCAGCATTGCAACGCCTTGTTGTGTCACCGTGATGTCAATATTTCTTATCTATATATATATATATCTATAGGGCAATTAGAATAGGAAAAGTGTTTTCTGAGGACAACTCTAAGTTTATGGATTTTTAGCAGGACAAAAAGATGGTAAATTGCTCCCATTTGAACACAGGCGGCAATAAAACCATGACAGACTGTCCAACCCTTCACGATTCCACCCAAGACATAAAATAAAATCTTGCCTGGAAGTACATAATAAATTCTCCAAATGCATTACAATCTGATTGCAAATTCAGGCCCCTGCACTATATAATTGTTGGCAGATTGTACAATTTGATTGTATGTGTGTGGTAAACTTTAGATATTTCTATAACCCAGCAGAAAGTTTGTACAGCAGATGTGCTGACGTATGCGGCCTGTCATGGTATATCTGATATTCAGAAAGATCAGCCTATGTGTGGTCAGCCTGGGCCCTGCTAATAATTCCTGGTGGTCTCTGGCCTATGTGGGGATTGGTTGACCATTTCTATGGCCCTGGAAGACATGGGACTAATGGCAGAATCTTGTAAATAAATGGCGGTTTAATTGCTGGCGTCTCGCTCTGAGCTTTTTGGAAGACAAGGGAACGTCTCTCTGACCTACATTCTCTCTCTGCTGTCATACTTTACTAACTCGTCTGTGTGCCAACAAGTCATTTTATGTTACTCCAATTCCTCAGCTGTGCAGCGAATCGAGACGCCTTCCTGCAGACGTGGGATTCTTCGTTTTGGGCAGCAGATGGCGCTCCATGCCTGCTCTCTGCTTTGGGAATTTGTGCATCTGCAGTGCTGCCTTTCAGTGGCTTGGAGTGATTGTAAGCTTATGGGAATAGTCATCATTCTGATCACACACATATCACCATCTGATCTCCCGCTACTGGCTTTGCTTAATACAGTGTTTCTCAACCAGGGCTCCTCCAGAGGTTGCTAGGGTTTCTTTGAGCAACTTATGCCTCTCAGTTAAGTTTATGTGACACCAATGATTATTTTGGCTATCTGTAAGGGTGACATTCTTCCCACTGGTCAGCAATGTTAAGCTACGTACACACGGCAGATTTTTATCGCCCGATAATCGGCATCGGCCAATTATCGGGCGAAAATCTTCCGTGTGTACAGTCGGTGTCGTCCATCGTCCGGACGACCGACCTGCCGGATCCACGGACGATGGACGACAGCCGATCGTAATGAAAGGGAAGGGGAGAGCGCGCAGCAGGGTGCCGCTCCGTCGCTCTCCCCCCTCCCCTCTCCCCCCTCCCCTCTCCATAGAGCATGAACGGTGCTGTATGTACAGCACCGTTCATGCATCTTGCAGCCCCTTGTCGTTGGAAAGGATCGTGAAAGATCCTTTCCAACGACAAAAATTGCAAGTGTGCACGCAGCTTAAGAAGCATTTTTGCCACTGACCGTAACACGGATACTCTGTGAGCTGGGGATATAGTAAATATAGCAGGGGTTCCCTGAAGGCCTGAAAATTTGGGGAGTTCCCCCATGTTAATAAGATTGAGAAAGCCTGGTCTAATACATATGTCACCAGTGCTATAGTCTGCTTGCTGCATCCCGCTGCATTAAATGATGTATAATGGTCAGTAAATCTTCTTGGTGTGTAGCCCTGTCCCATGCCTCTCTGTCCTTGCCCCAAATCTCCCATATTGCCCTCTCTCCTCTCCCAATGCATATCAACTTATGTCCTCCACACTGACCCTCCTGCACCAATAAATTTTCGGGTTATCCCAAGTCTCTCACGTTGCCTCTTCAGTGGTAAATGTCAACTTACCCCATGCAAATGTACATTGGCTTATGTCTTATTCCCTCCTTCTCTAGGTTCATGTGAATTTTTCCATTATTCCCCGCTCTGTTCCCCCTCTCCCAATAATCCCCAATGACCCCGATCATCCATACCAGGATAAAAAGATACTAATAATTTTTATACAAGACCATTAAAAATCATGCACACAAGATAGCAATTTTGGCTTTTAAAAGCCATACGGAAGCAGTATAGCTAATAAAACGTCATTTAAAAATCTTGTTGCTATAGGGTGATCTAACTTCTGTATATATGCTCCTGTGAAGTGCTGCTTTGGTCATGATGTGACCAAGCAATATGGAGATCATTCCATGCCGTAATGGTGCAGCAGTCGGTGTCAGAGCGCCATCCCTTGTGTCATCAGTGTGACTGACCAGTTCACCTTCTTATCATTCCATGCTGTGCTGGTCCACTACGAATATTTATTGTCTACTTTTCATTCCATGCTGTGTTGATTCTGTAGCAGGTAGTAAATTACAGCCAATTTTCACTTCTTATTGGAATTCATCACCGCTGCTACTTCATGTGGTTCATTAGACAGTCTGGCTCTGAACTTCATGATTAACTCAGAATGAAATCTGTAAGCTCGGGCCACAACCTGCTTTGCCTCCATTTGTTTCCTGAAAAAATTGTAGAGTACGCTGCAGTGTTATCTGAGACTGCTAGAAACCACCATCATGATCCAGGCAGCTACAAGGGATTGATGATATTTATCTAGAGACTTGGGAGATTGTTGCTTTATTACTTGGGATCTTAAGAGACAGCTTCCATGTTACCAGAGGAAGTCAGGAGACTTCTAAATTACAGAGTACTGTAAAAACTGATTTACTTCCTGAAAACTGTAGGAGACTGCTGCTTTGTTATAGGAGTATTCTAAAGGCTGCCACTATCATATGATTGCAACTACAATGAATGGATTATATTTACCTAGAGATTGGGGGAGGTAATTGTTAGATTACTGGAGACTGTAAGAGACTGCTGCTTTGTTACAGGAGACTTCTAGAGACTGCTACTATGATATGATTGCAACTACAAGAAATATTTTACTGGAGATGGGGAAATTGTTGTTACTATGTTACCGAGGCCTGAAAGGGTATGTTTCTGTGTTACTGTCTGGACCCTTAGGCTACATACACACGCAATATTTGTTGTTGGAAACGTCCAATCGTCTGATAACCGTTAACAAAAAAAGTGCACGACTGGCCAATGACGCCGATGAATGAGGAATGTCGTTGGAAACGAACAAACATCCCAGCGGATCTGATTGGGCGACGATCGTTCGCTATCTATTGTGTGTATGGTCGTTCAGTGATCATGGATTGTTATGTGATACACTTTCTCCGGTACGCGTCACTTCCTGCATCATTCAAACGATCGTATCTAGCGTGTGTACACTATTGGTGGATTATATTTGAACGATCGCATCGTTACAGCATGTACAGAATTGTGCACAATACAATCGTAAATAATCGCTGATCGGATGTTAATCGTTTGTTTTCTATCGATAATTATTGCACGTGTGTATGTAGCCTTAAGCTGCATACATCTTTCACGATCCTTTCCAACGACTAAGCACTGCAGGATGCATGAACGAGTGCAATGAATGGGTACATACAGCACCGTTCTGGGTAAACACTTCTATTGACTTCAATGGGACGTGTTTTAAGCACTTTAAACGTGGGAAAACATGGCTTAGTGCTGAAAAATTGCATAAAAACGCAACAAAAACGTTTACATGTGTTTTTTAAAAAACGTCCGTGTAGACCCAGCCTAAGTTGCTCAGTTGCTATTCACACAGCCATTGATGCGTTTGTGAGCATGCATAGGGGAGGAGACGGCTGACCCACCGCTATGCTGCTGTAAATCCATTGTCCAATGACAGGCTGGGGTGCACTCTGGACCAGGCTGTGTCATTGGCTGTCTGCAGGGAAGCACAGAGCCTGGCTGTACTTGCTGGCAGGGGTGCCTGGATCACAAGACTGCCTGAACAGAATTTATTTAGTCAGAGCACGGCCTTAAACAGCTTCCTTCCCTGTCACCTCCTCTCACTTCCGGGCGTCCGCGCTCTCTTTAAATAACTCCTATTTATTCACCAGAGCTTTTTCTTCACAGTTCCCGATTGTTGTGTTCATTTCATGAGATGATGCCATGGCAACGAATTCACTGCGGAGTGGCAAAGTTTACATCTCTACAGTAAGAGAGAAGAGCCGGCAATCCATGCTTATTCCGGGCCCAGATCCCAATATTCCAGGAGCAGATCTCCTTTATATGACCTTGTGGAGGTTGGTCTGGGATTGCCCTCGGATTTTGGGTACATTTTGTGTAAATCAGATGATTAAATCTGTCTTCTCTCCTGAATGAAGAAAGAGAAATATCAAATAAGCTGCAGCTATATCGGTCATGTCAGCTCTTCCATTCATGGTTTGGCTTGATTGGCCTTACATGTTGTGGCCGGGACCCTCCGAACACCAATGCAAAACACCAGGAGAGCCTCCGCAGAAAAATGTGCGTTTCAGTTTCCTCTCAAAACACATTTAAAGAAGGACCTCTAGGAAATGGCCAAATAGGTCAATGGGTGCTACGCCTATTGGGGGTGCTAATGCTCATGGAAGACACATGAACTCCCGTACTAGGGAAAGACACAATGCCCGCTTGGCCTAAAAACCCCCGGCTGGTTTGGTTACAGGTGGAGCCTTGCAATCTGTATATTTTGATATGAGAACTGCAGACATTATTTGTATGGAAACTCTTCCTCTAACACAAGCATGTTACCATTTTGGAACATTCTTTTTGATTGTTGTGCACCTTGTCTGTAACTCTATTGCACACAAGCTGGATTTGGATTTTGGTTTGGATCGGCTTTCGGTTGTCCTAGCGCTTGCAATGCGTTATTGCGCTCTTCTAATAGGTGCGAATTGTAGTTGAACTGGGGACGGAAGATGAAAAATCTATGCATTTTTTTTTATTGCTGACTTTCCATATTCCAGGTGATTACGTTATACCTGTTCCATGCCCTCGCTCAGGTTCGGTGAATCTTAGTGTTAACAAGCTGACGGCTGGGACAGAAGTGTGATCAGCAGACAGAAGATGGTTTTTGAGTTCCAGTCACATGCTGAGCTGTTGATTGTGGCACTGAGCATGCTCAGATCGGAGCCTCCTTCCCTGAGATTGCAGCTCTCATACAGCTCATCTGTCATTCAGCTGAGGCACAGCAAAGTGGCAGGTCACTGCTGACATGTCCCTGTGCCTTGCACCTCTGTCCCTCTGCCAGGTAGGTGAGCTTTCCTAGTGTATTACATGTATACATGCTGCTTATATCACCTACCTGATACATGCACAGCATATAGAGTAACCCTGCGCGTAACCCAAGCTTTCAGCACTTCTACTGATACAGCTGTCCAGTGATACCCGCGCTTTCTGCTTGTAGATGCACTGAGAGAATTGCGATGAGTTTTATCTGTAAATAGCGGAGAGGCCTGCGCAGTGCTGTGTTCGACTCCTGCTGTTCTCTCTCCTCCCTGCACAGTGCAGCTTAGCAGCTGATGGATTTCATTCTCTATGATGGTCCAGGTTCTGATGATCTGATTCTATTGTCTGATATGGAGATGTATTGCTAGCCTGACTCTGTTCACTGCAATACCAGCCTGTGAGATGGTTCTGGTCCTGATGATCCAGTGACTGTGTATGTATTAAGCTGCGCTGAGGATGCTCTGATTCTGATCCATCAGGATGGTTCTGCACTGAGATGTACTGAGTACCCATGGCTGTGCTAATACCACAGGTGATCTCTTCTGTACCCCTTCCCAGCTGTGTTGACTTTGAGAACTCCGATGATGATCCATCCATACGCTGCAGTAATCATCATACATATCTCAATAGGTATAGGTTTTATTGTTGTGATAACCCACCAGCATCCCACTCACAATCTTTATTTTCTTTTCTCTCTTTGTCAATGTCCCATTTTTATAATTTTTGTGTACTCTTCCATTCTCTCACTTCCCCATTCCTGTCATCTCACACCCCCTTCCTCTTTCACTTTTTTCTTCAATCTCCCCCTTCTCTCCACATCTCTCCATTTTCCTTCTTTCTTACCCCTTTCCTATTTTGTTTCTCTCCCTTTTCCTCCTTCATCCCCTCTTTCTTTTCCTCACTTTTTCTCTGTTTTTTTTTTCCTCCATCTCTCACCTCCTTCTTGCTTTCTCTCACCTCCTGCATTTTTCTTATCTCTCCCCTTCCTCACTCCTCTCTCTCTCTGCCCCCTCTTCCTTTTTTACTAGAACTCTATCTGGTTTATATGGATAAATCTACCTATATCTGTACTCCATGGAGGGCCTTGGACTTCTGCTAGTAGCTGTATTGATGGAGTTGGCAGGGTTGCAGGTAGATGGGCGAGCGTTTCCTCCTACACATCTCTCTCCCATATGGCAGCCGATTATCACTGAACTCCATTCTAAATGTGCAATCTGTTCTATTTATATTTCATTCAGGATGCTCCCCTTTGTGCTTCTATCATCAAGATCATGGCCATCGAGCATGTACCTAGTATGAATGAATTGGTCAGGATTGAAAGGATGTAATGTATAAGGTAGAGACTGTTTGGGTTTTGTGTAGGACCTTTTGCTTCTCACCTGCAAGGGGTGTAAGAATCCTACTGACATCAGGGAAAAGATTCCCTCCCACTCTGGTGATTTGATCTACTTGGTGGACAGAAAATTGGGGGTGTTATGGTGGATCAGCAACCTTTCCAGCAAACAAGAAGCATGGCGACTTTAATGTCAGAGGTGGAGCACTCAGATTTGAGCAGATTGCGAGTTTGCAGGAGGACATAAGGGCAGAGATAGAGGAAACCCAGACGGGTGAGGACAATCTGGGGCTTTTCAGGTGATCAGATTTCTGTGATCTGGATTAATTAGTCTTTTGACACAAAGCAGGGGATATCCTGAGACCTCACATAATCCTTCTATGGATTCTCCTATCATGCAAGTTATTGAATACACCTATTTATATTATAGCAATCCTAAGAGATGTGTCCATCCTAATGCCAGCATAAAATAAAAACCTGCCTGGCCACCAAGGACAGAAGTATTATTGCCCATACAGCTGTGTCAATTGAACAGAGACTGGGTTTCTACAGACTGCACCTCTGAGGAAACTATCTGCCTATGTAAGGTGTCCTCCAGCCCTTCTCATTTACAGCACTGCCGCTATTGCCGTACAGATTTATTGCTGAGAATGTAATTTAGAAGGGTCTATGTACTACCTCAAGTACATCATATCAGGGACGATCTGCCATCTTTGTCCCCCATAAAGTGAGGCATGGTGTGCACTGTTTCCCCATGTGTTCAGCTTATCCTCAGCGATCCGCCATATTGGTTTAGCGAGTGGTAAATTGCAGAGTTCTGCAGAGTTTGTAGGATGTACAGAGCCCCATATGTCCTCAGTAGGATCTCCCACACTCTCAGCCTGGCAGCAGATGCTGTTTATCTCTTCATGCCGGATTTATGCTGCGGGTACCATTAACCCTCCCTAGGCTGAACCTCATCTAACTCAAAATTAGGACAGAAAATTGGAAAATTTGTTGTCTATGGCAACCGATAACCCTCCAGATATGTCTTGAAGGAAAAGATCTGATTGGCACTGCAGTAGTCACTACTTTGTCTTCTAGTAATCAATATGATCCAGGCTGTGCAGAGAGCAAATATGAAATGACCCAAAAAAACCAATTGCATCTCATTCTGCCATAACGATGAGAGAAAATTGGTTGGTTTGGGTAAATGCAAATTTTAGAACCTGCAGGAATCTGAACAAGGCTCATTTATATTAAAAGTTCCTCACAAATTAGTTCAATTTTTTTATAAGGAGGATTTTTGCAAAAGAAAACTGGATTATATAATGTCTAGATGGAATAATGATAACACAGAGGAAGAGTTGTATTGAAGAAAAGCTTTACTTCCTGTTGCAAACCCCAAACTATCTGCCATATTTCCCTGTAATCCCTGTAATCCACACACCCCATCTCTGAAGCCTTTCTGCCTTTTTCCCCAAAATTACATTTTCTCTTTTTTCCTGTTTTGCTTCCATAGTCCTGTTTTTTTACCCCACAAAAAAATGACCATTCTCATCCTAGGAGCTTTGCTGCAGTATTCCAAAAATGTCCTTTTCTGTTCTCCTCTGAAATGCTCTTGTCTTTTCCCCATGAGTCCAGGTTCATTCTCTTTAAATGTTCCTGTCAGACCTATTTAAGGTGGAAAAAGTTGTCAATGCAGTATAGTCAGTGCTGGTGATGATGGATGGATGGTTCTTCCTAGTCAGGAGTCATCCTGCTAAGCTGTATTATCACTTATGGTTATCTGTTCAGCAATGGTATCTTACTGGGACTTCAGCAATAAACCTGGAATATCCATCTCTGGTGTGGAAATAAATGTGAAGCAATTAGTTAGTAATTCAGATTTGTTCTTTTTCCTCTAATGAGCACAGTAGGAAGTCTGAACCTGTAACCATCCAATATATGCACGGAAATGGCTGGAGAGGTTATTATCAGCCCCCACTGTGTTCTTCTAACAGAACCAACCTCTTCTAAAATTAATGTGGATTCCTTTGGTACAGAAAGACAGTTGCTGTGACAATGGCATATGACTATAACCTTGATTGCTCATGTATGGCAACCGTTCTGCACCTAGTGGGTGTTGTGTTGCTGGTGTAGCAAAAAGCTGGAAAGTTTGCCAGAAATGTCCAAGTCAAGCTGTGTTCACATGGACAGTATTATACTGGCACTTCCAGACTGTACCCATACACATGGACTGTATTATCCTGGCTCTTCCACACTGGACCCACACACAAAGACAGTACTAGACCTGGCCCGTCCAGACTGGACCCACACACATAGACAGTACTAGACCTGGCTCTTCCAGACTGGACCCAGGCACATGGGTACTACTAGACTTGGCCCTTCCAGACTGGACCCAGGCACATGGG
>NC_092859.1:21595865-21606762 GCF_032062135.1 Pyxicephalus adspersus
CAGACTGGACCCACACACATGGACAGTATTATTATTGGCCGCTCCAGACTGGACCCACACACATGGACAGTTTTGGACTTGGCCGTTCCAGACTGGACCCAGGCACATGGGCAGTATTAGACTTGGCCCTTCTAGACTGGACCCACACATATGGACAGTATTATTATTGGCCACTCCAGACTGGACCAAGGCACAAGGACAGTATTATACTTGGCTGTTACAGACAGGTCCTGGAAACATCCTCAGGGACTTTGGTCTATATTGACATAATAGTATCGTGCAGTTGCTGCAGATTTGTCAGATGAGCATCAATGATGTGAATCCCTCATTCCACCACATCCCAAAAAACCTCTATTAGAGTGACATCTAATAACTGAAGGCCATAACGGGATGGACATGAACTAAGATAGGTTGTGGTATTTAAACAATTCCCAGTTGGTACCACGGGGTCTAAAGTTGTCTAAGAAAATATCTATCAAACCACCACCACCAACAGATAAAAGACAGAATGGATCCATGCTTTCATGTTGCTGATCTCAAACTTTGTCACTACAAACTGAATGTTACAGCAAAAATCAAGACCAGGCAATGTTTTTGTAATCTCTTGTCAAATTTTGATGAGTTTGTATGAATTGCAGCCTTGAGTTTCTATTCTTAACTGCAAGGAGTTGCGCCCTGTGTGATCTTATTTTGCTGTAGTCAATCTGCTTCAAGGTTTAATGTGTTGTGCATTCAGCGTTGTTTTTCTGCATACCTTGTAGCAAGGATCAATTTGTGGTAATGTCAAGCTTGCCTGACACCATCAAACTATTCCATGTTTAATGTTACTTTAATCAACTTTTTCTCCATTCTGACCCTTGGTTTGAACTTCAGCAGGTTTTCTTTTCAATGTCTATATCTCTAAATGCATTGAGTTGCTGCCATGTGATTGACTGATTAGAAATTTGTGTTAAACGGTTGAACAGGTGTACATAATAAAATGGCCGGTGAGATTACTAGCTCTTCCATACTGGGCATAGATTCATGGCCAGTATTATATAATCAATGGTCATCAATATTATAATTTACAGGTAGTAACAGACTGGACACAGACACTTAAACATTATTATCTTGGTTCTTTCAAATGATAGGACAGGAAATGTGTAAACTTGGCTCCTCTGGGGTGGAGTCAAACTCTGTCAAAGGTTAAAATATTCATAGAAATTAAATGTCATTGCTTGGTGGCAGCTGGTGCACAAACTTTCTTCTAGTGAAGAAATAACTGCACACTGGGAGTGTCAGGTGTTGGGAATGATGGAATCCATATCAGCCTCAGATTTTGATCAGTTGCAGTGTTTGAGGCGTCACAAAAAAACACCTCTCAACTTTATTTACTTTTTCACGCTGACCTTGAGACGTCTTCTGTTCTTTTTCTGTCTTCTGTAACTGTGATAAATAATTTTCAGTGGTGTTTTAATTAGTTTATTACACTAAACGGGAATATGGCTGCAGGACGCCCGGCGGCGGAGTGACGACTGAAGCTAATTCCAGTGGACTGTGTGGTTTATCCGGTCATGTGTGCAGAGGTGACCTACATACTTCTATTTGCACTGTAATTGGTAAAGATGATTTATTCATGGTATTCCTCCAGCGCAGAGCTGATCGGCCGTGTCTTATGTTGCAATTGTGCGGCCATGTTGTGTGCTGTGAGTGGTTCTTCTATCCCTGGTGGACTGTAAACTGCTGTACATCCTTTGTGGGCGACCATGTTTTTCGCTAGATTTATTGCTTGAGGCCCAATACTCCAGTTTTGGCACTGATTACTAATGTTCAGGAGCCAGCATCGGACAACCCCACTACCCACCAGACTAACTTCCATCTGTTTTATTGCATACAGAAGTACAGTCCATACTGGAATTTCCGGCTAAAGCAGAATGATTTCCTTCCCAATGGCTAAACTCTCTGCTTGCCTTATCGTGTAATACAGTGATTAAAAAAAACATTTCATCAAATTATTCCAGTTTATTGTATCAGCTGCATGGTGGCTCAGTGGTGAAGAATACATTGTGTAATTTTATAATCTTTGGGGCTGTTTGTTTACTTAGGAGCCAGGAACATTGTGTACCTTATTGGAATAATATGATGCAAATCAGAAACTACTAACACTGTGTTTTTGACCACTGATCTCATGTGCCAGATGAATGATGGCCTAGTGATCAAAAAACTTTGTAGATTGCTATGTTAACTGTGTTTAATTAGTGTTCATAAGACCTGTAATTTACATGGCAGTTCAGTTGTTGGGTCTAAACTTTTACAAAACGCAGTGGTTAATTTTCTGATTTATAGGTCTCATTTTCAGATGTGTTTTGCCATATTAGCTTCTTCAGAGAAGAGCAAGACAAGTAATAATAAAACTGTAATAAACCATATGAGTATATATCAGTCACTGTAATATTCATACATAAATATTATTCCCCTACTAGATATAAATCTTACTCCTATGTACAAATCAAGAACTGGTTAACTTGTGTGAGCCAATGTTTTTAAGAAGCGAAACGCAGCAGAAAGGAGATTTGTATATATTGTACATCTAATGGACTGATAAGTTTTCCAGCTAATGGAAGAACATCTAACTACATCTCTTTTGTATGTGATAGTGGAACTCTGTAAAGTGTTCACTTAATGTTTTATCTAATTAAAAAATCTTTTCTTGTTGCCAGAAATCCCTCTTTCTCAGATTTTGGACCCATTCTCCATACAAGTTCAAGGTCATTTTTATTAACTGGTTGCGAACTTGAGCAGTTGGAGAGGCAGAAGTTGCCAACAATGTGGTGACATAGTCCAGGGAGAGAAAATGGTGTCACTAACTGCTGTCTCCAGTCCGCTGACCCTCCTTGGCTTATTTCTCTGTTGGGGGTCCCAGTTCATGGCTTCTAGTAATCAATAGGCAGTAAAGCACAGAGCTGAAGTTTTATTGAGTGATTTCTGTCCAGGATAGAACACATGAACAGTGTCAGGTTAGATTATAAACTCTTCTCCTCTTCTCTTCCCAAGTCTTAGGCTACAGACACACAGCAGATGATCCTCGTACGATAATCGCCTCAGGGCTGATATTGGACGAGACTCTGGCGTGTGTTCAGCGCTCTTCTGTCTTTCTGACGACCGTCCCGGCGGATCCATGGACAAGGAACGATTGTAATGAAAGTAAAGGTGAGAGAGCACAGTGGGGTGCCACTGGGTCATTCTCCCCCCTCCGCTCTCCATAAAGCAGAACAGCGCAGTATGTACAGCATTCATTCATGCATCAAGCAGTCATTTGTCATTGGAAGGATTAAGAAACATCCTTTACAATGACATTTTATGCACTTGTGTACCCAGAGATGGTAACATTTTGGTGAATATTTCTATAAAATGCTCTTAGAACCCATCGTTTAAGGAGTGCTCAACATATTCAACCCTATCTAAGTGGTATGAACCATTTTGTGCACACACTTGGGTCGTGGTGGTATGCGGAGCCGTTTCTGGGCACTATATGTAGCTTCTGGCCGAGTGTCCAGCCACCTTCATTGACTTGAATGGGCACATGTTCCAACCACTGCAGCTGAATGCAATTGCATTGTGGATGCTGGTAGAGGACTGGAAATGGACTATAATCTCTTGCGATGTAGAGAACCGTGCTAGAGAGAGATTATTATATTAAAAAGCATTAATTAAATAGAACAATTAACTTAAAAACTGCTCCTGAATGCACATAGGGGTGCCCAGGAATGGCTAACCACATTTGAACCCCATAGTCCGAAAGAGACCTTTAAGATCTATGAGACTAACCAACCTTCCTGGATGCTTCCACAGGAAGAAAATGGACCACGGAATGGGCAGAATGTCAACTAAAACAGTAGGCAAAAAGCCAATAACAACTTAAATATTTCCAGCAGCTCTTTGTCCACAAACAAAAATAAAAATTTCAAATGAACACCATACCTACTGTGAAATATGGTGGCAGCTCGGTTATGCTTTGGAGCAGCTGATGCCATGTGGTGCATTGAGTCTGTGTGGAGAACAATGAAATTTTAAGACTTGTGACATTCTAGGATGAAATGTATTTCTTAGTGTCAGAAAGGCCTGTCTCATCCTCAGATCAGGGACTCTCCAACAGCATAATATTAATAATGCCTCCAACGTTTTGAACAATTCTGAAGTGGCCTTGAGCCCAGATGTGAACCTTATCAACTATCCATGGAAAGAACTAACATATGCAATTTGGTGGAGCAACCCTCCAACCCTGGCAAAGCTGGAGCAGTCAGCTCGGGTAGAATGGGACAAACTGCTACCAAGGAATCGCTTGTTTGCACTGCTTGCCTGTAAAGGCAACAAAACAATAGATTAAGAGTCTTATAATTTTTATAAATGCAAGTTTTACTTGTGTTGCATGAAATATTCTGTTACATTAAAACATTTGTTAAATATGGAATAAACAATGATGGATGCCAATTAGTTTTGTTAATTTAAAGTTGTTTCAGAAATGTGGTTCTTCTTTTTTTCATGGAGTGGTACATACAAATGTTTCCTTGTCTGTATACAGATCATATATGTGTATACACAGTGCAGTAATTTAAATAATATCCTATAAAGCTAGATAGTTGGTGCTGTAATGTATACATACATGGTTCTGTACCCTCTGTATCAGCCTTTCTCAACATGGGGAACCCCTTACAATAATTTTCGGATCTCAGGGAACCCTTGTTATTATTACTTTATCCACAGCTCACATTAGTGTGGTGATCAGTTGGCTGTCTGTATACACCTTTTAAATCGATATATACACGGTGCGGTCTATATACAGCTCATGTTCGTTATACATATTCTCTCTCTCCATATACTGGAGGGGAGATTCCCTGTGACGTCTGCCCTGTGTTATATTATCCCTCTTCCTCCCCTTTCCCTGCAAACACAGAGCTGACTGCAGAGGAACCGGAGTGCAGAATGATCAGCCAGAGACCCGATCAGTGAGTATTCTTACTACTTCATTCATCCCAAGAGTTATTGTTTCAGTGTTTTACTTCTCTTCCCTGTATATGTGTCAGAGGAATGATTGGATCAGTGAGTATTCTCTGCACTTTACCCTCTGTATGTCAGAAGGATTGAATCAATGAGTATTCTTACTAACACTTTTCCCATTATATGTGTAAGGAGTAATCAGAATATTCTCGCTGCTCTATAATCTTTGTGTCCAGAGAGTGATTGTTTCAGTGAATATTCCCACTGCTCTTCCCTGTGTGTGTCCTTAGTCTTTGGATCAGTGAATATTCGCACTTTTGTGTTTGTTGTCCAAACAGTAAATAAACTGGGGAGTAGGCATAAAACATTTCTCTGCATTTGCCCAAAGAGTGATTGGATCAGCAATTATTCTTATTTCTTTTAAACAGCTAAACTTACACTTTATTATTGGAAACTTTTTACCTTTTTTGTTTTGAGTTAATTCAGGTCACTTGATTGGCAGTTTATTTTGGGAAAGGGAGAAATGTGCAGTAAGCCCAGCAAGGCTTGGTCTGATTTTGCTCTGTCTGTCCTGATCTCTGTCAGGAGATCTCTCCACAGATGGATTCTCTCTGGGATAGACACAGTGGGCAGTCTGCATCCGTCTCCACCCTGTTGGGTGTTGTGTGGTGAGGGTTTGGTGACTTCTTTCTGCTGTAGATCCAAATCATGATATTTTGCTTCTGCTGTAGATCCAAGTAATGATATTTTGCTGTTATCTATCCTGAATCTCCAGTGAATGTCTTGCTGATAGGTGTACAATAATTCATCCTGAATCTCCAGTGAATGTCTTGCTGATAGGTGTACAATGAGACATTTGCCCTGTGTATGCTTTGCGTGTGATATGTTTGACTTGTGTGGTCCTGTGATAATGCACACGCTCTTCTCCATCACATGTTGCAGTCATGGAAGGTGATGCGTGGTATTAGAATAGTCTGTTGTTCTGTGTTCCATGATGGGGAAGGGGGGAGGACATTTTACCATTAGGAGAGGGGATTCATTATTGTAAATTTATTTAAATTGTCTAAATAAACATTTCTATAAGTAGGTGTGTGCACCCAAATCTCTAAAATAACAATGATCCTATTAGTTTTTCACGGTGTGCCTAGAATATGGATCTTGTTGTTTTATAGTCAGACTTTACTATATCTGATAAAACAATAAGGCAGAGCTCTTTCCTGTCTGGGAGAATTGGAGTTGTTTCCCCAGAGTTGTGCGCTATGTTTCCTCCGATGCGCTGTACACGGTATGGCTGCTCGGGTCCCGTGCTGGGTGTGTGATGTACAGATGGCTTGTATTGATTTTTATGGGAATTTGATCTGATAAGTAGTGTAATGCCTGTCCTTTGGGGGAATCTTCTTACCAACAAAGTCTGTAGATTTTATTTTTAGACTGAAGAACAAAAGGGCAATCTGGTGAAAGCTTTCTGCTTCATACATTTTTACATATATTCCTAATACGTGCATTAATGCAAGAGATTCAGACACCTACAGGGCATCAGGGTATTCAACACAGCCAGTCCGGAAAATGGCTGCTTCTCAATGCGTTTATAATTAGTAACGCTCGTGCATTGCCACAAATGTACAGTATGAGTGTATATAGAAGTCACACTTGGGGTCACCACCGTAGATTCTCATTAACGTTCGTCTAACCCCAAAATCTTTAGAATACCCCTCACTTCTCTATAACATGGGAAAGAGGTGTTCTGTAGTCCACAGAGAGAACTAGGAAGAAAATAACTGATGAGTGCAGCTCTGGCAGAGCTCAAAGTTATCAGCTGATATGATTTTTGGCTGGGTTAACAGGTTCTTTTTCACCCGTCTTACAGATACGCGAAAATCCTTTTAATTCTAACAATTTAAAGGGGATCACATAACCGTTTATTGTTAGGATTTACATACACTTTAATTGGCATTATTGTAGCTCTGTAAGACATGTTGAGTATGTCTTGGTAAATAGTAAACATTTCCTATGAATTATATTGTGATCTCTTGAGCTCTCGGCACCAATCTAGTGCAGGCTTGGTGTGATAATGGTTTATAATCCAGTTTTTTGGGTTGGTGAATTGGAAAAAGGGAAGTGTTCACGACTGGTCTAGGTGTGAGCGAAGTACATTTACAATGCTGGAGTGATTGTTGTCTCTGGCTTTGTGGAAGATTCAGAGATTTGTTGTCAGTAGAGCGCTATTGTTGCCTCCCGTGATGAAGATGAATGCTGAACACGTAACAGGCTTGTCAGATGTTTTTGTGAGAGGTACGCAGTGTTCCTCTCCGGAGACTCGCCATTGAACAATAATCGAGTATGATTGTCCTAATTTCCTGCGTATGAAAATATTTAGACAGACTCCTGAATGATTAATTTATTTTCTGAAATAATCAGCTTCATTGGCGGAGTGACCCAAAAATGTTTGTTGTGTGCCATGTAATGAGCATTCTGCACCATAAAGACTAAATATTAGCACATTCACTTGGGAATATCAGATCAGAGAATGTATCAGTAGAGAAGCCATATTGGATGCATCCCTGTGTGCTTGGTAGAAAAATATTTTTTTCTTTGGTGCAATATAACTCCAAAGGAGTGCTTATGGCGCCCTGGCTTCTGTGTGTTCATTAAGGACCAAGCTATCACTGTAAAAGCAATAGATTTTCTACCTACGATCCATTGCTGCTGTCCAACTAATGTGACTGTTTACCTTTGGGTGCTAAATCGGGTGAGAAGAAGATGTAGGCGAGTGACAGCCTCTGTATTGTGACACAACTTTTCTATACCATCCCAAAAACAAGTTGAAAGTGGCTGGGGAGCCCCACTGCCTTGGAACCAATCCTGACTTCATGTATGGCTGAATCTCTTACTTTACTGATTGGGATTTCTGAGACAAGTCACCATCATTCTTTACCTGTCCTTCCGCCCTCCTTCATAAAGACATCCAAACCTGCGGCTTCAGTGCCTGTGTCCCCTCTTTATCTCCCTAGACAATACATTTTAGGGATTACAGTCTGCTGGATTCACTGCTGAAAATAATAGACCAACCTGGCTCTTATTAATTTTGTGCTTGTGACCCAAAACTCCCTTTTCCTTAATAACAAATAATAAATAGCAGTGATCCCTAGCAAACCTAAACAATATCTCCCCTGCTGTCCTAGATTCTGGGTCTTCCAGAGTTCCAGAAAATAAACGCCTTTCCTAAACATCGGATATTTGATGCCATTCACTCATTGAAAATTGAAAACAGTCTGGTCTACGTCAGCTACTCCTCAAGGCTTGTAGGTTTTCCATTTGGGAAACCGTTCTTTAAATTATGTTCTCTAGTTATTTCAGAATGTAGTGCAGGTTAATACAGAATCTGCAGTAGTCCCAGTGTTTTAAGGAATTCAATGAAGAACAATTATAAGCTCCTAATTCCTAGCTTTTCTTGTCAAGCTCCTGTTTCTTTTTTATGCTTTTTATATAGCTGTCACACATATGTCAGTAATATCGGAGGACCGCTTTAAGCTACGTACACACTTCCAATTATTATCGTTGGAAAACGAACGTTCCTGCACGATATCTACGAACGATCGTATAGCACCGATTCTGCACATAGAGATAACGACACGATCGTTCGTAGATATTGTACACACAATAGATACGATCGTTTGAGCGATAGAGGAACTATGTGCACGACAGGAAAGTGAACGGACGTTCGTTCATCACGCATGCTCAGACCATGGACGATCAACGAACGACCGTACACACGAACGATGTTCAACGATCGTCGTCCAATCCGATCCGTCGGTCCGGTCGTTCGTTTCCAGCGACTTTCCTCGTTCGTCGGCGTCGTTGGTTACTTTTTTACGAACGATTTTTTGCCCAATCGATCGTTCGTCGTTCGATTGGAACGATAAAAATTGGAAGTGTGTACGCACCTTTACACTGCCAGAATAAAGAATGACCAATCGTCTTCGGCGACAATCATCTGGTGTGTGTAGTTTTTTATGGGGGTTAAGCTGCGTACACACGGCAAATTTTTCTCGCCCGATAATCGGTATCGGCCAATTATCGGGCGAAAATCTGCCGTGTGTACAGTCGGTCGTCGTCCATCGTCCGACGACCGTCCTGGCGGATCCATGGACGATGGACGACGACCGATCCTAATGAAAGGGAAGGGGAGAGCGCGCAGCAGGGTGCCGCTCCGTCGCTCTCCCCCTCCCCTCTCCATAGAGCATGAACGGTGCTGTATGTACAGCATCGTTCATGCATCGTGCAGTCTTTTCTCGTTGGAAAGGATCATGAAAGATCCTTTCCAACGAGAAAAATTGCAGGTGTGTACGCAGCTTTACACAAATTTATTTGCTATTTTTATGTTTCACTGTTGGTGGCAGCCAGATGAACGTCTGGTTTAAACATGAAATCATGGGAGATCCTTGCATTATATATGGGGGGGGGGGCATTTAATTTGTGTTATCTCTTATTGATGCAGAATGGCAATTAAAAGGTTTCTTTCTATTTTATGTATTGCACCCTCCGCCCTGTTTTAGTTTCTAAGAAAGGTAGACACAGATAGCATTGTGTACACATGTTCTTGCAGAGTGCATAGCTTGGACCCTGTATAGGAGAAGCCATATATACTTCTGTGATTGAAGGGACAGACGATTACACCTTACACCTTGACCTATTTACTGTGTGACAGCCCTTTTATTATAATTACAGATAAGTAGTAGTATTTGGTGTGTATCATTGCCCTTAAGTTCCAGCAGGGCGAAAAACTTGGGTATGTAAAAGAGATTGTTGCAGAATATAGCAGAGATTTCTGCTCAGTCTGGAATTCATTCTCAAATGTTTTTTTGTGCATACATTCAGTATTCCTGGTCAGTTTCTCTAGCACCTCATTTCTTCCTATATAAAAAGTATAACAGGTTTTCCAGATGACTTTACAGATCACATACTGCACAGAAAAAAACTCTGGCTTGTCTGATACTCACATTAGTTGCTGGAATGATTTATACCAATAGACAGATCCTCTTATTTTTACCAGTTCCTTTTGTATTCACCTGATAACAATAGCCAACATTTGGGTTATTATACAGTTCTCACATTACTGGTCAGACGTCAAATGTATTGTACAGATGTCTGTGGGGGAGACAGTGGTATGTGCCGGAAGTAGCACTCCGCAGTGTTATATGAATAGGAGGCAAACTACCAGTCCTCCTGCTTATTATGGGATAATTATTAGTGATGATGTGTGGCCCTGGGGCCACATAAAACCCTCCTAGAACTTCTTTGGTAACCTCATGATTAAAAGGAAAATGGTTACAATAAAAAATGATATATTATTGAATATATATGAGAGGGTGCTGAGAAGTTCCTGGCTTTGCTCCCCTCTCAGCACCCCCTCACGTGTATGTGTCATTATGTGTGTATGTATGTATGTATGTATGTATGTATGTGTATAATATATATACATACATACATACATACAGGTAGTGGCTGAGTTAAGGACATCAGACATATGAACGACTCCTAGGTAGGAATAGGGCTTCCCTGCTCACTGGTGTACAAGATGGAGGCTTGGATGGGGGGCGGTTTGCATGACTTGCAGAAAAAATCTTTTGCTTAACACAGCTGAGGTTGTGGGTGATCTTAGGGAGGTGAGCTCTTTTTTGCACCTTCTTGTAACTCTTTAATGACCAAGACAAACTCTGCATTTGTTTCTTTTTTGCTTATGAAAGCACAGCTTGCTCCAGAAGTTACGGAATGTCTAGGCGCCAAAAAAGTTTTTTTGCTTTGTTTGGGATTAACTCACAGTGGGGTTTTTATAACTGACACCACGCTGCCTAATAATATGTTGAGAGAAACATTTGTCCTAATTGTATTTATCAAAATAATGTACCTTTTCCGACTT
>NC_092859.1:21606989-21676649 GCF_032062135.1 Pyxicephalus adspersus
AGACAGAGTTTGAGCAGAATTGAACCTCCTGTCATTTTGAAGGAGTTAGAGGTCACATCTGAAGGTCCCATAATCTATCTGAAGGTCCCAGTGCAATTTTTGTGCATTGATCCTAATAAATGTTAGTTGGCTGGAGACCAGAACCCAATCCAAAGATCATTTGCTGGTCTGTAACAAGAACTTTCAGACACACAGCAATCTTCTATCATGCAGGAACATTTCCACATAACCATTTCTTCTCTAGTCTGTGTGTTCTTTGCACAAATTAGAAAGAAACTTTGTGTCAAGGGCACAATGATCTAACAGCGCTTTCATTCTGGTCAACATTATTTGCACTCCAGGCAAACAACTAAATCCGCAAATGAATTACATTTATGGGAGATGTTTGTGGGAGTAATTGTATTTCTGTCCATCTAGTGCTCAGATATATGCGGTTGGGACATAACAGGAGATCTGATTTTTCTATGCTGCATTTAACTCTTACAGATCTTGTTCCCCAGACTTTGATTTGACTGTGAATTATAAAGCTGCAAACTGATGAGCATAACAGTAATATGTTGGCGCTATATAAATCCTGTTGCTGACTAAGGTGTGAAATTGTTCATTTCACTGGTATTGGCCTTATTTTCCCATAAATGTGGAGACCCTCTGAGAATTGATGGAAGAATTGGCCAGAACACCGCAGCAGCTCTCTATAGCTCTCCTTTATAAATTATTGATTGGATTGGGTGGAGCAGGTATTGAGGTGCTGAAACAAATCATATATAGAGGATGTTAGCGGTGACATCTACGTATGTACGGCCCCAGATGGGAGATGTGATGCAGGTTGTAGACATAACAACCTTCCTCATATTTTATCAGAAAGACCGCCGGTCTCCTACACATACCTAAAATTTCTTCTTGGTGCTGCTTCACTTGTAATCTATACATTAAGAAAGAGATTGCTGAATGATTTACTATGCAGAGATAACTATCTCTTACAAAATACTTCTGTGGGGGCTCGGAAAGGTTCTGTGTTCTCATGATAGAACAGTAAATAGCTCGGAGATTGGTCAGGACGTGGGATAAGTGGCGCTTTGTTCCCCAGGAATTGCAGCAATGAATTATTACAAATGTATTGGTGGCTGGGCTGAATAAGGCTTTTGTGCCAGTCAGTCTCTTCATTGTCCAGTGCACAGAACGCTTGTGATGTGAAATCACTTCATAGAGGAATATTTTCCATCTTTCCCAGAATGTGTTCCAGCTGTTTCCAGGCACCACCGACAGGACCAATGGAAGCGTTACCTGTTGCCTTCCAAAGTGCCCGACACAGGGCTCACTTCACTCTCCCACCGAATTCCCAATGTGCTGCTTCAGATGTGTCACAGGAAGGTCACCTTCCAATATCTGTAGAGTTACAAAATGGAAGTATTTTATACAATCACAATTGTCCTGCGAGGGTCCTCTCCTCTTCCTGTGTCACTGTCTGTATTCGTCTGTCATTTGCAACCGCCTTATTTATTGTACAGAGCTCTGTAATATGTTGGCGCTATATAAATACTGTGAAATAATAATATAAGGGTTCTGAAAGCAGACGTTAACCTACAAAGGAAAATCCCATGTTAACATTGCATAACTGTAGGAAAAAATGCTCAAAAAAATAATGTACTTTCCCAGCTTCTGTCGTCGGCACCTATGCAAGGTGAGTGACATTATTCACCTTTGGTCAAAACATGGGGATCGTCAAGTACCTTATATCTTGTGGAGAGGGCGCTCCCAGTGCTGTGCTGCAGCATCCTCCCAATGAGAATGGTGGGCAGGGGCTCTCCCCTAAATGGCAGGTTCTGCAGGTTCTTCAGCTGGCTGTTTCTTTTCAGTAGTGCAAAGATCCGTTAAATGACCAGCAAGATATTTGAGTATTCAAGGTCACACCTTTCTGCAAGTCTGATTGAAGTGAGTCAGTAAAACTTTTCCTGCCCTCCCTTTACATTGCTCTGTGCTGGTAGAGCACCCATCATGACATAAACTTGTATTACAGGCAAGGGAGACATATCTGACCAAAGGTGTGTATATAAGGGAATTCTCATACTATAAGTGAATGCTGATTATGTAGCAAACTAAGTTTAGGTCTGGCACCTATTGACCTACCCCAGTCATATTCGCACTCCGGGACAAATGCTGTAACAGGGCTTTGGAAATGAAAGTCAGAAGGTGAGTGTTAGTATAGACCTTTTCTAGGTGCAAATTTATTTCCATAAGGACCAAAATACTTAACTGATTTAAATCAGTTTCATTGCAGTAATGTGCACTTTGCCTCAATAAATGTTGTATGTGTTTGTATATTGCTGTGCCTTTTATTTATATATCACCCCAACACACTGAGCCTGATTTATTAAAGCTCTCCAAGACTGGAGAAGATCTATCATTAAAGAACCATTGAGATCCAGCAAACCTGGTCCAAGATTGAAAACATTTTCTACCATCCAGGTTTGTTGGATCAGCTAGGTTCTTCCATAATAGTCTATTTTCTTCTTCGTCTTAGAGAGCTTAAGTAAATCGGACCCACTGAGGCAATCCAGCTCCAATGTAGATTTGTTGCACTGCACAGAAATACAGTGGGATGCATTAAGGTGCGCTGTGTTAAATAAAAATGCTGCACTTTTTTTTTGGTCTTTTAACTGGGAACGTTAACACACAACATAACATACATAAACCCTATCCTGCAGAACTTAGAAGTAGGAAATGGCACCATATACCTAAATAACCCTGTTTAGTGGGTTTATAATGCTAAGCTGCTTTATTAAGATGGACTTGTGTGACTGTTAGGGGGGATTCTGCATAATGCCAGGAACAAGCAACTCATGGCTGATCTCTCATGGCAATGGCTATCCCTTGTATTATTAAACAGAGGGGCTGGCAGTCAGGAGAAATGTTTTCTTATCTGGGGATGGTAAATGGCATTGATAGGGACTTGATGTTTAGTGGTCATTGTTGTTATTATTATTATTATTATTATTATTAATAATAAACAGGATTTATATAGCGCCAACATGTTACGCAGCGCTGTAGGTATATAGGTTGACCACCAAGCCTCCACATTCCATTGCCATAACTCCATCAGAAGTTTGTTCTCATTATCAGGTTCTAATTAATATAAAGTTCACATTTCCTGCCCATCAGACATGTTTACTGTAAAACTTTGAGTGCTCTCAGCATTATGTAAAAGTTGATTTTGAAGAGGAAGAAATAAGTGTTTATTAAGGAGCCTCAAACTGCGCCGGACTGGAGAAGTACATTAATTCCAATTAAAGTCGGTGCATCGCAGCGTAGAGAGACCTTTATGGTGTGTAATTGCAGTGGAAGGGTTCTTCACCGTGATAATTAGCCTTCATTCCATCATTTTATTTCTCATTTACATGGCTTGATTAAAAACCTCATTGATAAATGAGCAGCTTGTGCTTTTCTGCTGTCAGCATTCGGGGAAGTGTGTGCAGTGTTGTTATAGATTTATGTTTTCTTATATATTTTTATCTCCATCTGCGATGGCGGTTGCAATAAGGACAGCGATCCCTTCTTTTATGTAATTTCTCAACTTTACCAAAAGTGGCGGCAAATTTATGTGGCCCAGGACTTTTCTTTACAGCTGCCGCAATTTGGTTTGTGTTTCCTGTTACCATACACACCACAAAATATCTACAGCAATAAAGACAGAAATGTAGACCTGGGGATTATTAACACTGAAGCCTACTCTACTCAGTACTACCAATTGCCTTCAGTTTGCTGCAGACTTTAATAGGATTTAGAATCTACAGGGGTTGTATGATCCAACACATTGCCTTTGCTGCACCAAAATCCCAGAGTGTTGTCACCACTGCCCTAATCTCCTTTACTATACTACAAAACACCCCCCTCCTCATCATTTAATACCCCTCTCTTCTCCATAACCCTCTTCATATCTCCATTGCCCTTCATCCCCTCTTTTTTTTTTTTCAAATCCCTCATTTCCACAATTCCTCTCCCTTTTCTCATCTCCATGTCCCCTTGTCCTCCCCATCATCTTAAGATAACTGGGAGATGTTCTGTGGAAAGTGTGCAAAGCTGACAATACTGCGGCAGAGGCAAATCAGCACTTGTAGGGTATTTAAAAGGACAAATCATAGGGAAATTAGCACATTATGAAGAGATGCATGCTTTCCTTGCAATCTCTCTCTGGCTAACGCTCTCATTTAGTCATACATGGAAGAATTTGTTCTTCTTATAACAAGATAGGGTGGTCATATGGCAGGAGATGGGGCTGAGTGCTTGTATGATGGAACGGGAAGCTCCCGTATTACCCCAACCACAGTGGTAAATGCTAAATGTTTAGTTTGTTCTTCTGTTTGTCCCAGCACAAAATTTTCTGCTGTTGCTGAGCTTACCTTAAAATTTGCAGCTGGTGCCAATTAAACCAACATTGTGCAGGAAAGTCTGCCAGACCATAAATATTGTACCAACCCATCTCATTCCTGGTCTGCTCTGCGCCCATCCAAGGTCTGTCATTAAATGTGTACATGGATATTATGTGTAACCAAGGATCCGGCGCCTGTGGTAGATATTACTCCCCGGAGGTAGAAGAGTCAAATGACAAAATTATAATGCAGAATAGAACCCAGTGTGTTTCTTTATTCGCCTCCTTGGGTCTCCCAAGATTGGTTTTATTGGCCTCAGCAACATCTCTTTTTTTGTGTTTTTTTTGGGCATTAAAGTGCTATGGGGGTCTCTATATCCACAGTGGGTGTCAGAGTCCTTCTGAGATGTTTAGACAAGAACTGTGGGGACTTCATTGTCAGACTTGGTGTATCGTCAAAGTCATCCTACCCTTACCACCTCCCTGCATGATGCTCTGGAATTCCCATGCAAACATGGGAACACGTGTCCTGGCCAAGATTTGAATCTGTGACTCAGTGCTGCAAAGGCCAGAGTGCTAGCTACTGAGCCACTGTGCTGCCCATCGAGATGTAGCAGCACATCTTTAATCAGTAAAATGCCATGGAACCCGCCAAAAAACAGGCTGGCAAGGGTTAGACACAAGGAGAGGTCAGCCACTGGGGTAGAGGAGTGGCACCCTTGAGGGATGGTGGTAGTGGGAGGGTTAGGCGGCTGATCCCCATTCATTCATGGCACGGGAGGGCCAGTTCTGGTTTTTAGTGGGATGTGAATAGTACTTGTTATAAGTGATGAATCACCAAGTAACTGTTTTATTGGAAGATTTGACCATAGAAAGGTCTGCTCTCCTTCTAAAATCGGTGTCAGGACCCTCCGGCCAGTCCTGGATTGGTATGTGACCTGTGGCTATAAAGCTGGTTCCTGACACATACGGCACGCATTATTCAGGTCACAGTTTGCCATGCCGGAGCCACTGGCGAATTTCCTCCTCACTCTTCTCAGGGACGTTCGTAATGGGGGCATCCTTGCCATCTGCGGTGAATTGTGCACAGCGTGTGAGATAAATTCCTGCAGACAGATTGATCTCATAATTCCTTTCTGAAATGGGATAACAACGAGCAGTTCAGTTTGGGAAAAAGAGATTTAAGAATTTATTATGAGCTTTAGAGATTTGTATGGAGCTTGCAGAAAGGAAATAGGATTTAATGATGTTAAAATAAGCAGCGTTGTCATAATTCTGCTGTAGTACAAAACTCCGGACACGCTGTGAAAATGTCACTCGCTGTACAGGAAGGTGACGCGATATCGCCAGTCTGGGACATATTACTAAGATCGGTAGAACACAGCGCACTGTTCCCAGTAAACGCTGCACATTCACTATTGTCTGTGATTGTATCAGTTTAAAGTTTTACATATTGTCATTTTCCAGATTCCTTTATATGTGAAAAGTAATAAACCGTTCAGATTCTTCTATTGTTGTGTTGTCATGGTATTGATCTTGTATTTCACCATGCCAGGAGTCAGAAATCATCTTACAGCACAAGATGATCTGTGGTTGGGAATAGAATCATTTCTGATATTAGTGTTGTAAAATCAATGCTGAAGATTTATGTCTCTGAAGATCCTGTGATGATTTCATGTGTTTTATATCTTCCAGCCACAATGAGAGGAAAGTGACGTGTAAGCACCCGGTGACAGGGCTGCCCTCCCAAGACAACTGCATCTTTGTGGTGAACGACCAGTGAGTATCATTGTAACAACTCTCCTATGCCAAGTCCCGTTACATTGTAATGATATTCCCATGCCCAATCCTGTTAGTCTGTGTACACACGTTAGATTTTTGTTGTTAGATCTTTCCCGATCCTGAGAAAATGTAAGGACAGAACAGTAGTCTACTTGCGCAGAAAAACTTTTAGGTATTGTATGAAATTAAAAAATCACTTTTATTAAATATACAAGAATTATAAACTTTGTTGAAGGATAAAGTGTATTTACTTCTGTTACTCACATTTTTTGGGTTTTTTATAATTCTTGTATATTTAGTGATTTTTGATTTTTTTAATTTCATACAATACCTAAAAAATTTTCTGTGCCGCAAGTAGCCTACTGCTCTGTCCATTTTCTCATAAGTTGTCCCTACTCCGATATTAAGGGCTTGGGCACATTAACCAAATTGAGTGGTTTATATCAACTTACATCATTATTAGGAGGTTGACGACACGTATTTGTTCCCAGTATAATCAATCTTTCACGAATCTTTCCGGCAACAAAAGACTGAAAGATACATGAATGAGCTCTCTACATACAGCGCCATTCTGCTCTATGGAGAACGGAGGGGGAGAACGACAGAGCGGCACCCCGCTGCACTCTCTACCTTTTACTTGTATTACGATCGTACGTAGTTCGTGGATCCATAAACAACGAACTCTGTAACAACGAACATGTCAGATTCTTGTTCGATACTAGTCTTGAGGCGATTATTGGACGAGAATCATCTGACTATGTAGCCTTACATTGTAACAATTTTCCTGTGCTCAGCCCTGATTATATGGTAACAACTGGGATCAAGCGATCCTGTGGCTCCCTACAGCTGGCACCTTGCAAGCTATTTGGTCACTTTCTCTGCATTGCTGGTTCTTAAAGCAAATTTGACAGCTGTCAGCAATGAGTGGTATTGATATTGCTCACAGCCGCCATCATTTATTCTCTGTGGAGCTGATGCCAGGAGATACTACACGTAGCATCTCTGGAAAGGCAGCCATAAACACACCTCAACCTTACCTGAGCCATACTTTGTAACGACATTCCTATGACTGATCCTGATGCATTTTTCAGACCTAAAATGTTGTAACAAAATTCCTGTAGACCATTCCTGGTACATTGTAACAAATTTCCTTTGACTGATCTTGGTTCATTCATTTCTGATTCCTGATTCTTTTACCAACCTTGTACCATCTTTACCTCGTTGGGTAATAGAGAGAAATCCACAGCTCTCCAAGACAGTTTTCTACAATTATTTATTTTACATATTTTTATGGCTAACATACCTGAGATAATCTTTCACTCTTCATTTACAAATCTCTTCTTGTAAGTGATTTCAGAGAGCTGTTCCCCTGCCTCCCATTGACGTTCTTGTTTTTTGTCATTCATAGGACTCCATCCACCATGACCTCTCAGGAAACTAAGGACCGAGCTGTCAGCGTAACGAGCGACACTTCCAATTGCAACCCTGCAACCCAAGTGGGCACTCCCACCAGTCCCATCACCCGGGTTAGTGTTTTGTGAATGGTGACAGAAGGGTCAGAAGTCGATCCAGATTATTGCCATACTTCCTTTTGTAGATGGAAATACAGAGCATGTTGGGACAGGGCATGCTCACAGTTGTTTAGCACATTGTAAAGCATGTATATAAAAAAATATAAAATACAAAAAAATGATTTTTTTTAAATAACTCACCTGCAACAGGACTCATCAAAACTACAAAGTCCTTGCAGTTTTACTGTTACAAGCCTTAATTACCGGTATTTGATGGTATAGGATTTGGAGGTCAGGGAATAGGTTTTTACCCAGCAGCACATGGCTGTAAAGGATCTGGGGGTTACATGATCAGTATGTACATGGTGACTGCACCTGGTGGTACAAAAATTGGAAGTCAGGTGACCAGTATGTACATGACGACGGCACATGGCAGTATATAATCTAGAGATTAGCTGACTAATATATACATTGACGACGTCACCTAAAGGTATAGGATTTGTAGGTCAGATGAACATTAGCCTAAGCTAACAGTACCTGATGGTTTAGGATCTGGAGGTCCGGGGATAGGTGTGTACAAGATGATGGCACTATGCAGTATTGGCTCTGGAGGTCACCTGATCAGTACATACATGGTGATGGCACCAGGAGGTATAGTATTTTGAAGGTCAGGTAATCAGTATGTACATAGTGACAGCACTTGTCAATGTGTCTTGCATGGGGTTAATCGCCCTTATTCCAAATATTCAGCAGTACGTTTAGTATTCTGTCGCCCACTTCTATTCAGCCTGCACGGCAGATTATTTCTTTATCAAGAGCAGAGACGTGTATTCACAGCTTGTCTCCTGCCGGGAGATTTGGTATATATGGTGTACCTGATATTGTCTATATTGCCTCTCTCCCACCTTATACCTCCTTATATGAAGAGCTGAATGTACAATGGATTGTTGGGTGTTGCTGCCTAACACTCCTCTTATTGTAATTTTTACCATTAATTCATTTTATGTCATTATATGTGTGTTGTCAACCTATCACATGGGATTCTGATGGAGATTACAAGTGGCCATTTCAACACTCGTTACGTAGGCATGGTTTACTGTCCTCACCATCGGGAAACCCACCATTGCTATGACTTCTGTGAAAAGTGCATATAAACAGGGGAAACTGCAGGAGATCAGCAACATTGAGGTGGAACAAAAAGTTAGAAAAGGGGAAATTGAGGATCTAATTTCTAAATATCCTACTACCGTATTCATTAAAAGTGCCATTACCCTCCACCCACTTCCAACCTGGGCCGTATGTCAGTAACTAGAGTAAAATGAGAGGAATGGTATTTACTCTTTATATGAATAATGTGTGTGTGCTTGTGTAAAGATTGTGTCTAGTGATTAAAAACATCTCTTCTCTTCCAGTCCTCCAGATCTTCTGGAAAAGTCCACAATTTTGGTAAACGATCAAATTCTATAAAGAGGAACCCCAATGCTCCGGTGATTATGCGTGGCTGGCTGTACAAGAAGGTATCACAATTGCCTCTTCTGTAGATTGTAGCATGCGGCATATGACGTCCAAAATGTAACAGACATCAAAGCAAAATATATAAGGCACCATGGTTGTGTGCTTAACAGGGAGATCACCCTACTGTCCCACATACAGTGCTTAATAATAATGTTGTGGCTTTTTTATCATAATGAATAAGTTACCCTTAATGTAAACTAACAGTAACCACTTCACCCCTCCATCAGTCCTTCTTAGTTAAACTGCAGTAATCCACCCCAACTGCTTCCTTACCTCCACATCAGAGATATGATCCACCCTTGTATATCAAGCTCCCGAAGACAGATTCATTTAATGAATTTGTCATTCAAAAACCCGAATAGAAATAAAAACAAAAGTCTGAACAATGTTCTCTTGGGATCAGTGATTTTTGTATTTTCAGTTGAGCACAGATCAGTGTTGTAGAGAAGACTATGCGTGTGTAAAGATCTGAACTATCAGATTTGTAGAATTTTTGTTAGATCAACAAAATAATGCGAAATCTGTAGGTGTGTCCCCAGCATAAGTTCAGCAGGAAATAGGAACTTTTCATACATCATAGTTACCTCTCCATCCAGCACTGCAGTAGTTAATTTGGTGGTGTCATTAACATGTAGCGATAGTGTTCGATAAACACCTTCTGCGATGTGTTACAAAAAACTGACACTGAACTGCACGTGTTGCTAATTAAAGTGAAGTAGTGGAAGCGTCACCCCGCGCCATCTGCAGAGGATGTGTCAGCGTCGTGTCTGTTAACTCTTAGATGATCTGCAAAGATGACATCACTTCCTTGTATACTCTAATCCTCAACAATGCCATAAGTGGAACTTTGCTTCTCCTCATGTGAGGAAAGTCACAGTCTCTGTCATGGATGGATTACTATCTGGGAGATTTTCCTTAACTTCCTTTCCTGGTAAAACAGCAGAAAGTCAGGAGAATATTCATTAGAAAGAGAGGAGATCACTTCTGACACCTATCTCCAGGGCCTGTGTTTGTATGAAGATATTTATTCTTGTCTCCTGATCACTGATCAGACTAAAGTTTAGTCCTCCAGGCTTAGAATGTAAAAAAAAAAAAAAAAAAAAAGTTGCCCTTTACCCCCTACGAGTGCAATATTGTTTTCACCATGTCTGCTGCCCCTTGAGTGTCAGTGTATGGCTTCTTTTAATCTGTTGCCTATCATTATATGAGTGAAATAATTCAACACATTTGTATGTTAATGGAGGGATTGTGTATTTATTCAGGCAAACTCTGGGATGAAATTGTGGAAGAAGCGCTGGTTTGTCCTCTCAGACTTATGTCTGTTTTATTACAGAGGTAAGTGCATACATATTAGCTCTTATCTGTGTTGTAGTTCAGGGGTTGGTGCAGACCTCTCTGCTCTCATCCATCCTATAGCTCTGAGAGAGTGTAATTAAATCAGCTGTCATCAGTAATGTGGCTCCAAAGTGGGTGCAGACATGCTGGCTCTCACCCAACATGTAGCTCCTATATGAATTCAGTCATATTGGCTCTCATCTGTCTTGCAGCTCAGAGGTAAGGCTGCGTACACACGTGCAATAATTGTTGTTGGAAAGGATCCTTCACGATCCTCTCCAACAACAAAAAACTGCACAATGAATGAACTCTGTACATATAGCGCCATTCTGCGCTATGGAGTGTGAAGAACGACTAAAGCGGCACCCTGCTGCTCTCTCTTTTTCACTTTCATTATCACCGTTTGTTGTTTATCGTTCGTGGATCCGCCAGGATGGATCCATGATCGACAAGCACTGTACACACGCCAGATTCTCATACAATATCAGCCTTGAGGTGATTATCGAACGAGAATCATCTGACGTGTGTAGGTAGCCTAAGTCTGGACATATTGGCACATATCTAACTTGTTGCTGCAAGGTGAGTGTGATCAGATTGTCTCTCATCTGAAAATTCCAAGATGACTGCAGATTTACCAGCTCTCATTCGTTTTGAAACTCCGGAGTGTGAACATGTTGCCTCTAGTCTTGTACAGCCAGGGTCCCTGAATGGTTTGTTTATTTACCAGACAGGGGACATGTTCACTTTGTAAATGGAGATGAGCCCCACAAACTGCCAAGCCCTGCCAAGAAGACTCCGATATTAACACTCACATTTCTCTGTGGTGCAGAGAACAGCAACTTAGTGGAATTACAAATTAAGAGGATTTCATGACTTTCTGACTCTGAGGAAGATCAGACGCGGCAAGTTTATGTAAGGCAGCGAGGCGATGAATTTTGATGAACAACTCTCATCAATATTCCACAGAGTATTACAAGCCAAAAAAAATATTTTTAAAATACTGTTTTGTGGCCACAGAATATTCGCTTGATCTTTATTAAATCCTGCAAATGATGGACCTGTTCATGACCTAAACTGCATGTCCATGATATTGAGGTCAATAGTCACCATTGTTGCACCATTACTGTACAATTTAGGAAATAATAAATAGACTGATTATAATATGTCCAAGAAATGGAGATTAGTAAAATAACATAAATACAAAAATACATTGGCGAAAGTTCCTCCCCCACCCTGCAAATACTTATTTTACCATATTTACAGAGAAGTAAAGTAATTGGGTCATTATCTACCCAAGTCATTGTTTAATAGACTGTTAGAATTCATGTTGAGTTAGAGTTAGAATTCATATTGACTGAGTTGATGCACCAGTTATAAACAGGCCATGTAAAGGCAGATTCCCAGCACAAGTTCATATACATACATACTGTGATTCTGCCATAGATCAGGTAAGTATTTTGCCATCAAATCCATTGGATGTGTTGGCTGTATAATGATAGATCTTTGGTTGAGGCCAGTTACACCTGGTAGTCTCCAATCCCCTGTTCTGTGCTGTTTTACCTGGTGGCCTGTGGTCTCCAGTTCTGTACAGCTATACCTGGTGGCCCCTAGGCCTATATTTCGTTTAGTTATACCTTGTGACCTTTAGTGATAACCGCTTGTACCTGGTCCACCGTTTTGTGCAGGTACCAGGTTGTTTTACATGGTTGTCCTCAAGGCCTCTGTTTTGTACAATTACACCTCTTGCTCCTTACACCTGTAGGGTTATACCTGATGATCTCCAGTTCCCTGTTTTGTACCTTTATACCGTGTGTAAGATGTAACGTTCCATCACTTCTGAAATCTGCAATTTGTATTCTGCACAGATATCCTCAATTGCTGATTCTGTGTGTCATTAGATATAATTGAGCAGACTGTCCTCGGCTCACAGCAGGGTGGACACTGATCCCCCGCTGCACACAAGTGTTTATCCCCCCACTGACGGATATAGAGCTTCATGGAGGATGCAGTTTATTTTCCTAAATTGTCCTGAGTTTTGTATTGCTGACAGGGTGGGAGAAGACAATCAGGTGACTTGGAGATCGCACAGGGAGCTGACACTCTGCAGAAGTAATTGAATGTCAGTCTCTGTTGTTGCCTTGGGTTATCAAGCTCCATCAGAGGCTGAATTCCCTTTTGGCCTTTACAGAGTAAATGTATACAGAATATGAAGCATTTTCTCCTTTCAGTGGCTGCTCTACGCAGGCCGTGACAGCTTTATGTCAGAAAATTGATTCTACATGTCAGGAGGAGAGAAATCTTGTCATGTCTGCAGCACATTCTGATGACCTAGAAGTGAAGCAGCTACTTTATATAGCCTGTCCACAGGAAATAGAAAAGCATTTCTATTAACAACCATGTACATTCCACCGATTTACTGTGACATCAGCTTTTTGCAGTTTTAGCTTAACTACTTCCAAATTTCATGTAGCAAATATTGAAGTTATGGAGTTTTCTGACTGAAGTCAGCAATTATTTATTTTTCTGTAAAGACACTGTAATTTGATTTTTTGCATACAGCGGCAGTATTTTCCCCAGAATTTGTTTTTAGCTAGGTGGGAAGAGCTGTAGGTGGGTGGCAGCCCCTGTATTGTGAGCCAACTTTTAAGTGACTGCCCCAAATCAGCCGGGTGGTTACTGAAAAGTGCCAGGCAGTGCACCAAGTTAAAAGGGGCTTGGGAGAACACTGAGCTGAATGGCTCAATCTCATTCCTGCCTCTATAATGCTTTGTTTGAAGGAACAATTACAGAGAGGCTCAAATACTACAGTAACAGAGCCAGGGAAGCTTCCTACGAAAAAGCTAAATTGCAGGATAAAAGAGACTGTTAAAAATCAGTGTCATTAAAGTCGCTTTAGAAAACCATGATACTACACCTGTGCTCCCTACAGCCCCTTCCAACTTTAATAACACGACATTTAACATCTACCACAAGATCCTTTATCTGTATTTCTATATTCCATCTCGGTTTTCATCGTGTTAATAATCAGCAAATACGCTCCATTCCAGTAACTTTTTTAAAACGATCTTATCACTTGACAGACGAGAAGGAAGAGGGCGTTTTGGGAAGTATTCTGCTTCCGAGCTTCCAGATATCTATGATTACCCCAGACGACCATATTAATCGCTCATACGCCTTCAAGGTAAGAAAACCGGTAATTTCCATCATTGCCAAACCATCTGACTATGCTTTTTCTGTCCCTAGTACTTTGCTGTTTTTAATCATGGCCATCTTTATTATTTTTTGGAAATAGTCATTTTACCTTAGCAACAGCCTGTGTTTATGCATCGCTATCAGTTCTGGTTTTATAATTTGTTTCAACGAATTTTTTTTTTTTTTTTACCAGGCATCACACTCTAATATGAGGACGTACTACTTCTGCACTGACACCAGCAAAGAAATGGAGCTGTGGATGAGGTCAATGATTGGGGCATCACTTGTACACTCAGAGCCCATCAAACGGTATAACACTAAAAACTTTCCAGTTGTTGTGGTGGAAGGGAGATCTGGGTGGGGGCTAAATACCTTCTCGTGTTTTCCTATGGTTCGGCACATCGTTGTAATGTGTATACTCCACAGGATGTCTAAGAGACAATTATTTTAATGGGGCATGTCCAGATTAGCAAGTTTAAAAAAAAAACTTCATCCTTGTTGCAGTTTGAGCAACACAATAGGAGGGAGGAATACATTAAAACACACAAAAATAAAGGTGTCGTGCAGCTTTGTGTTTTTGACACACTTTAATGCATCTCTAAGTAATACTGGAATGTCTGTAGGACAAGAAATAAAGGATTTTTGTGGGTGATGGAAAGAAAAAATAAACATATATAAAAAATTGTGTATTAATTCTTTTGAAGCCCAACTAAACTTGTCCGCTTATCTCTTTTTACATAATACATGCATCATATTATTATTGTGCAAATTCTTTCAGTTTATTTTCTTAAAAAAGCAACTATAACCTGAGAAGAGAAGTCTATCCCCTTCCAGCATGCTATAGTGGAGGACCATTACTCTGTGTAGAAGCAGTGTTTTCAGTAAAGAGATCTGGCTCCTCAGCATAAAGCATAAAGCAGAGAGACCACTGTTTTCAAACAAAACATAAGGGTCCTGATTGCATTATCTAGCCAGTTTAGCTAAATGTTTATTTGGGGTTTGAACCTGAATAAATGCAGAACAGTTCTTGAATACAATGTGTACAGAGTTTTAGGGACAGTGTGTGAGTAGGGTCTAGTTTTTAAACATTGATCTGTTACTGATAACATCCTATTAGATGCTCTATAAGATCTACTTCTGCTCGGGTTCTGCATATTTGCCTTTTGGCTGTGTACAAGTGTGTCCAGATGTGCTCAATACCACAGGACGTGTCGCTGTGATCAGAACACAAAGCTGCAATTTTCCTCCTGCAGTCTGCTGGTAAATTATACACATAGTCAGAAAATTCTGCTAGTTGGAGGATTGGCCACATTTGAGGAGTCAGCAGATATATTTCATAAAACATCACTCAAAGTGACCACAAGAATGTTGTGCAGATCTATGGCAAATACAGAACTGGTAGTTGAGGTTTTTAGGCTATCTTTAGTATTCCACATGAGGGGAAAAATGAGCACAATGTTCTAAGACAAGCATTTTTCATAAATATGCTTTATTATACAAATTTTGCATATACACAAGAAGGGAATCCATTTTAGAAGTGACACCTAGCAGGTCACAGAAGATAATTGGGAGGTGTTTCCTGCAGGAAACAGAACAGAGAACTGGGGTGAGCAGTGTTGTCTGTATGTAAACAAAATAACATGGTAAGGATTCAAAGTAAGCAAAATTACATGCAAGACACAGAACTGAGAGTTGACATAAACAGGTTCTCGATAGAGAATCGGGGTAAGCAGTATGCCATGTAAAATGAGAGTCTGCATATGAAGTATTACTTATAGGGTATTGAACAAAGATTTAGGGTAAGCAGCATTGTCTTCAGGACACAAAATCTGGAGTCAAGGTAAATGGTGTGGCCTGCAGCACCGAGAACATAGTCAGGGAAAACTCTGTCACCAACAGAAATGCATTCATTGTTTGGGAGTCTGTTTACCAACATAATCAATACTGGTTTGTTGGACCATCTTGTATTAGATTTTGCTGTAGAGTTTTACAGGTTATAAAATAGCAAAGCCCCATATTTGCTGAGAACTGTATCTTTATGTAAGTTTTGGCACCAGGATAACATTAAAACTTTTTATTCTAACTTTTTAAAAAGACTTTCAGCAGATTCACATTAAAAGTTCCGGATTCCATGTACAATGTTTTATTCTAGCTATAATCAGGTCAGGCCTGTGGTGTGACCTAAAGACCTTACTGGAGCCATGCTGCTTGTATGGTTATACCATAAAGAGTGTCAATGATGAAATGCAAGGTTTTAAAATTGGTTCCTTCAGCATCTTCCTTTCATAGTAAATTATAGATTTGACCCACTTTTGGAAGTTGTATTTTAAAACTTTTAAATAAGCAGGTAATGTTTTTTTAAGTTGACAATGTTATCAGTAATTAGAATTTGCTGGGTTTTCTCAAATACTAAATTATGGTAAAAATAAATGTTACCTTCAGTACCACAGTCTGACCTTTTTCATTTGCCTCTTGAGGTAATTAATGTGTCGTTATGTGAAAGAATGTATCTGTAAAGTTTGTTGGGGTGAAAAAATAAATATTATTTCTAACAAGTTAATAATAATATTTATTTTGTTAGATTTTTACAGGAAATAATGATTTTTTCTCCATCTCCTTTGTTTAGGGAGACCATGGCAAAATCAGAGCACGTGACCACCCAGGAAATAAACCATATAGCCAACCACAGACTGCTAATCCGGCCTGAGGCCAATAATAACCAGCGAAATAAGGAATTTACCAGCAAAGTGGAGGAGAGAGCTACCTGGGAGGCAGAGAAATATGGCTTCCAGAAAGATGGACAAGATCGACCGCTAACCAAAATTAACAGTGTGAAATTGCAGTCTTGCATCTCTGACTATGACATGCTAGCAGCAAACGCAGGACACTACAAAAGCATTCACATAAATGGACCTGACAACAGAGCCGTAGAGAGCCAAGGCCATATCACTGAGACTGATTCCCACCTGAACCACCGGCCATATCTGTCACATGGGGAACCTGACAGGATAATCCAAAGAACCAATTCAATGCAACAGCTGGAACAATGGATCCGGACTCAGAGAGATAAAAGCCCTGAGGACGATACCAGTGGGTAAGAGACTTATTACAGCATTCTATATACATGTCACTACTTCAGGTGCAAATCCAAAAACAAGGAATTATCTCTCTCGAGTACACTAGGCAGAACCAAGCCCTGTTAATCCAAAGGTGTTCATTTATACCATCAGCTAGATACTATATATACAGACAATGATCCAACAGTATACTTAGAACTGCTGGTTTATAGCCCAAGTCTGGGGCTATCTATACAACTGTACACCAGAGATTTTGGTTTATAATACAGTTTCAAACTAAATATAGAACCAGTTATCATCCTTAATACAGCCTAAATATAAAGCCCTATCCAACTTCCCATCCTGATCTGCTGGTTTAAAGCCCTGAGAGCCAAAACATTGAGCTATTTAACCCCCTGTACAACTAGAGCCACTGGTTTATTTGTACAGAAACAATCTAAGCCAACTATCAATCCAAATTGCCCTAGTTTATGTCTTATACAGAGCCTAAATATGGAGCCAGTTATCCAACCTTCATCCAGAGCTGCTATTTTATAGCCAAATACAGCTTTTATAAAAAGCTATTTATCCAACTGTACATTCAAATCTGCTTGTTTTTAACTCATATATATATAGCCATTCATCCCACTGTTTATCCAGAGTGACTGGATCATAACGTGAACATAATTGTCAGCATTTGTTATTATTATTAGATGGTTACAGGGAATGGATTTATTTGAACTCTGGTCTGGTAACTTTCTGCCATCAGAAAACTCTCCTCTGTTATTGCAGACTTGGTTCTGATTTTTCGTAAGGGTTCATGTTTGTGTTTTATCTTCACAGAGTCTTGTCTTATCAGACGTTACCCCGAAATATGCCAAGTTATAGGGCTCAGGTTGTCCCACGCTATCCAGAAGGTTATAAGACACTGCCACGCAATCTGAAAACACGACCAGACAGTGTGTGTAGCACAGCCGGCATGGGATATGACCGAACAATGGTTCCTGCAAGCGCCACAGCAGATGAGAAGCGAAGGTCTATCCGTGATGATACAATGTGGCAGCTGTACGAATGGCAGCAAAGACAATTTTACAATAAGCAAACAACTCTGCGGAGGCATTCTTCTCTGACCAGCCCAAAAACCATGGTTCATATTTCTGACCAGACCCTTCACTCCATTCCCCTGTCCCCATCTCATGGCTCCATCTCTGGTTATCACACATATTCTCCTCACCGGGCTTACAGGTCAGAGGTATCTTCACCAGTTCAGCGTGGAGACCTGACAATAGACCGCAGACCCAAAGCTCAGACCGGCAAGGTAATCTTTTTTTTTTTTTTTTTTTTTTTTCCCTCTACATTTACTCCAATATTTTATGTATTACAGGTCTCCTCCTTAGTACATTGCTATGAACAAAACACAGTTTATACAATACAGTAAAATATGTTGGGTGTTTGGTATAGTTACACTCGCAGGGTTTCTCCTATTAAGTCATTTATTGGAAGAGCAGAAACTAGACTTCTGCCTTACAGAAAATAGCTCTATAAATATAAAAGCTTTATAAATGATGTGATTTTATCTGTAACATAGGTTGGGGTAATTGTTTAGAACAGGTTTTACACATAAGGTAAATTTTTATTTCTGAAAACTGAATAGATAGAAGGGCTTTGCACTGTTAAATGACTCAAAATTAACTTGTAGGACTAACCCCATCCCTACTCTATTTCATAACACTTAATGAGGGGGTTAGAACTGGTTGTATACAGAATTCAGAATACAGAACTCTCTGCTACGTCAGTAGTTAATGGGGATTGAACAAGAGATCTGAAAATCATTCTTTAGGTGGCTTTTGCAGACATATTATAAAGCCTTGCAATGTGCACTAAAAGAGGAGACTAAGTTAGAATTACCAGGCTGCTCTTTGAGCAGTTGTCTGTAGCTCTCTTTGTCTTTCCATGACTTGCTGCAGCCTCCACAAGAATCTCCCATAATGTTGGGTTACCTTAATGTGCAGTGACTGACAGATATGGAGAACTGTGTAAACACTGGAAAAAGGGACACAGTTGAGTAAAACACTCAGAGCTTTACTAATATACTGATGGCTTTTGTGTTTGTGACATCATATTTTCGTATTCTGTGAAGTAAGCAGAATTTTCATCTTTCTGAATATATCCTCATGGAAATAAAATGTTACCACTCTCATTTTGCTGCTCTCAAATCTCCTGGATTTGTTTTCAGTGATGTTGGCAGTCACTTTGACAAGGAAATGTTGTGTTTCTACAGCTGGGTCTCGTTCCTGACAGAAGGTCAGTGCCAGCGGGATTGGCTCTTCAACCTGTATCACCGCAGGGTCTTCAAGGCAAAACTGTGAGTAGTGTATTTATCTGTAATAAGAGCTTTTGGTGTTCTGAGTATAACCTTCTGCAGTCCTTCTTCTCTGAAAAACCTCTAACAAAGTATTCTTCTCCTGCTGAGAAATCCACAAATCATCTCATCGTATCTGCTGTATGACGAGAGTCAGGAATCTGATATCTAAGTATTCTAATTACTAGTATGACTGCTGGAAATAATTACAGAGCAAACCTCCAACATCATTCTATACATATACACGCAAATTGCCTTGCTAATGGAATCTCTGTTTTATCAATGCTTATCAAGCTTAAAGGATAACTGTACTTTAGAGTTAGTTATCAAGTTTCTGCTTACTCCCTGATATAAATTAACCAACCTCCCCCTCCACAAATGTTTTCTTACCGAGATTCTGAAGCACTGCAAATGTTTACAGTTCTAACATTCCAGGGCTGCAGTATACTCACCTGCACATGTCCTATAGAATTCTGTGGGATGAACCATATAGAAGTATATGGAGATATGCAGGCAAGTCCACTGCTCCCCTAGATTGTAAGGAATGTAAACAAAGAATACTTAACATTGATTGCAGAATCTTGGCAACTATTCATTTGTGGGGGAGTGGGATACTTTATGTCAAGGAGTAGATGCAAACCTGATAACTGCACTTTATATGAATGTAAATGTATAATTAAATGGTAAACTTGTTTTTAGTGAGCAGTAACATTAAATACACATGGCCTCTGTGTATAATATATAATAATAATTACATTTATATACGGGGTAAATTACAAATAACCGTATTTTATTTGTACAGCCAGCCTCTTGTTACAAAACAGCAGTCTAAAGGGCCCTATTTGTAGTGTAGGTAACACATTATTCAAGTCAACCATAGGCCATGAAATGCAATCTACGAAAAGGCTGGTCACACGACCAAGCTCTCCCTTTCTCAACTTTTTTCATTTAATTAATTTAAATAAAAGACACACCTTTTCTTTTGGGGTCCTGAAGCAAGGGGATCCTGATGCACATGTGTACAGTGTGTTGCTGTTCTGTATGGATGAGGCACATTTTTTAAGACGATGGAACAGTCACAGTTATACAAATGCTTGATAAATTGAGTTTTAAGCCACTCCTTAGCACAGTGATTTGTCATAACTATGTAGTCAGCATGTGGCAACTCACAACTATGTATTAAGGCTTTTTATTATTATTATTTTTAGTTCAGGCTCCTGGATTGCTTACCCCTGAACTGGATAAGCTGGTTAAATCATAAATGCATTGTCCCAGCTGCCTTAGGATATCTGAATTGTAATGTTTGTCCTTACTGAGTTCTGTAGTCAGGTTTGCAGAGGTCAAGATACACACTTTATAGCTACATTCATGGTGGAATAGACAACTGTGTGTATTTGTATGACATCCAATCAGAAATCCACTTGAGCAGATTATTGTGGTCCAATGAAGATGATTTCCAGCTGCTGGGAGTTACTGCATTGTACTGCATTGGCGAATGCCTTCACTGAGCAAATGAGACCCTCAGAAGAATATGACAGCAGGTGAAAAGCATTAAATGGAGTATGTGGGTGGTCAGAAGTGGATTATTGAAGAGGATTCTTCCTTTGTGCAACCAAATAGAAAAAGTCTGACTGGATGTTAAGAGTGGGGTGCAAAAAATAATTCAGAAATATGAACTTTAATACACATGGCCCAGGGCTCTTATTACACATACAAAGAGAGCATTGAGAACTTTCTGACAAATCATGTGAATTAGGGAAACTTTTCAGTCCAGATCTGCCTTTTACTTCATATTTCAGGGCCGGCTGAATAGAGGGATATAGAATAACCAAGAGCTTCACTATGAACTGACAATATTTGGTGGTAAGATTGCCAGCACCAATACCACAGTGTTGGCAGTAATAACTTTTGCCACATTTGCTGTAAACATACCACATTCTAAAAGTTTATTTTACCTGAAAACATAATATTACAGACTCTTACCCTGATGTGATAAAAATGTTGGTGCTTGTGTACAGTGTGCCCAATTCGGCATAGTGCCAGCTAAGTACTCATAGCTTTGACAAAGGGAAACCCATGTGCAAAAAAATGGTTTCATTTTTCTATACCAGTGTTTCTCTACCTTTTTAACATGCGGGAACCATTGAAATAATGTTCAGGTCTTTAGGGAACCCTTCCTATAATTACTATATCCATAGGTCACAGTATTTTACCATGGAGGTTAGTATAATGCCTCATACATTACTGGCCAATGGAAAGAACATCATCCTTACAGATAGCCAGAAACATCTTTGCTGTCATTTAAACTTCTACCCAAGAGTCACAAATTTCTTGAAGAACCCTGGTTGAGAAACACTGATCTATACGAAGAATTCGGACCCTTCTAGTGTATGCACTTCTTTATGCATATAACGGTGATCTCTTCATCTGTCTGCCATGAAACAGTGCAGGAAATGGAGGGGGCCTTGCTGTGCCAATTATGATATATCATGCTTGTCCAGTAATGTAGCTCCTTCCCCTGTGCCGTTGTGTGGTATGAATCCACATTTGTGTCAGATTGTCAGAAGGTCATAGTGGAAGATCTGAGATGTCTGCGGATTCATGGGACATCCCAGCCCATCTTTTGTGCAATGTGTATTGAATGTGTGGGAATTAGTTTGGTCAATACAATCATCTTTTTAAGAAGAGTCCAAGATTTAGTGTGTGTGATCTGCTCCTGTAATGCAGTGTCCTCTTCGGCTTCTCCCCTTACTCTCCAGCCAGAGGAGCTGACACTCTTACTCATCAAACTACGGAGGCAGCAGGCAGAGCTGAGCAGTATCCGGGAACATACACTGACCCAGCTGCTGCACCTAAAACAGGCGTGTAGTCCTCAGGTCAGCTGCATGTATCACTCATCCATCATACGTGTACTGTGACTTGTGTTCTCCGTGATTGCTGATGTAATGTGATCACCCCCCACGTCATCCTGCATGTCCCATTATATCACATAGCTTTCATTGGGTTTCACTAACAGGAAAAGGGACAAATGTTGGGGTCATCTGTGTCGGTGATGTATTTTGTATCTGGTGTCATCTTCTGTGTCGAAAGATGGGATGGAAATGGTTGTGTGGTGATTCCTTATGGCTGATTTATTAAAGCTGAACTTCAGGCAAACATAGGATACAAAATGAAGCAGTGCTGTAAATAGAACATCATTACAATTATTTATTTTAAATATAATTAGTTTAAGTACTAAGTGTATTAAGTACCTATTCTTGCAGTGACTGAACAGCAGAACTCAGACTGGACAAGGGGGAAGCTATTCAAGGAACCAGCCAGCTGTGCTGCAGTGCCCTTTGTCATTCTGATGGAGGTAGTGGCCAGAGAGTGGAGTTCATTAATCCTCTGCTTCCTTTCACTGACCAGTACATATCTAGGTGAACATAGGCACATAAACTGCAGTACAGAAAAAAAATTATGTCTCTTTCTTTGTTAGACCAGACTGTGTTGTTTTGCCAAACTGTAAATCTCAGGAATGGATGTACAGAAAAAGAAATCCTTTATGAAGTAAAGCAGCCCCAATATATGCATCTGATTTGTGTATTTGTTTGCCTGGAGTTCAGAGGTAAAAGTAGAGAAAAGAAAATGAGCACAATCTTGAGTTATTGCCAGTGGCAATTAAACTTTGTTCTGATGAGCCTCTGCTCATTATCTTCTCTCTTTGTTTTAGTGAATGAGCTTCCAAAACATATATATGTACCAGGGTTTAGGCTGTGCTGTGTTCTGAAGTTTTTGCTTATGGCGGGTTGCACGGAGAGTACAGAACTGTATTAATCTTCAGAAGTTTTCACATTCTCTGTCCTCTCTTTATTCTTTAATGCGGCCGCTAGAACGAGATTCTCTCACATCATCTTCAAAGGAACCTCATCTACGTGGATCATCAGGTGGGATTTGGAAGTTTTTCTGTATATTTGCTGGAGTTAATATTACATTCTGTGACCCATAGCTGAACCGCAATGCTGCCTGAGCAGAATTATCAATTCTCCTCCCAGATACAAACCAGTTTCAAGAAGGGAAGATTAGACGTCTCCTGATTCTTTCAATTAATTTTCCTAAAACTCCTCTGTGTGTGTTCTGTGACATCTCTCTGATAGGTGTCCTTTGTTTAAAAAAACATTTTTCCTTTGATTTTTGTATGCAGAGGGGGTTTGGGGATCAAGCAGAATATGTCAGAAATGTAAACTGAAAGACGAGATCCAGAATTTAAATACAGGGAGTTTTGTTTTATTTTTCATGATGAATGTAAGGTTTACTCTTTTACACAGATTTCCTATTACTCCTTCTAGTTTGGAGCAGTATAGCTTCTCTTTCTAATAACATTTCATGGCTTCAGTGCATGGCACTGACACAACAAATATGTCAGAGCCAGGGGCCAAATATTATTCACTCTTCCACCTTCATTGCTTTTTCCTGGGGGGGTTCTCCTCCTCTAGTGACTATCTTATAAAATGACCTGTTTATGTAAATTACTGTTGGACTCCACTGGTTCTTTTCTAATCTGTAATGATTTGATAATTAGCAATGTTAATAGCGAAGATGCCCCATGGCTGATTGGTAAGGTTTGGGGGGATAGCAGCTCCTGGCACAGTGGGCAGCACATCCCAGAATGGTTGGGGGAAGTCAAATCACTGTGCTTATTGTACTTTTTTTTATTATTAATAATATATCTCATTGTGCACTAAACTGTGCTCCTCCTTCATGTCTGACGTAGATGAAAGACAATGACCCGTTAATCAGCATGGTACACACCATGATTGAGAACTCTGCGCTTAGACCACAACTGTACCAGCAAGTAAGCCTGTGGACCTCGTTGTCATGTGTAATTCCCTCCCCGGTGACATCATAGGCTGAACCCACCTCCTTTGTTACATCATATGCTGAACCCACTTCCCTGGTGACATCATAAGCTCAATCCACTTCCCTTGCTACATCATAGGCTGAACCCACCTCCCTGGTGACATCATGTACTGCCCCTCCTTCCCTCCACAGTGACATTACATGCTGAACCCACCTCCCTAGTGACATCATATGCCAAATCCACTTTGCTGGTGATATCATTTGCTAACCTTCTCCTCTTGCCCTCCCCAATGACATTACATGCTGAATGCACCTCCCTAGTGACATCATATACCAATTTCACCCTCCTTCTTTTCCTTATTGACATTACTTTCCATAAACATCTTTCCAGTGACATTTTATAGTAGGGACCTCCTTCTTCTGTAAGTTTACATATTACCCTGCCTCGCTGATGACGTCATTCTGATTCCCCCTCTTGAAAAAAAAAAAATGAATTTTACCCTGCAATGATGTCATATACTTATTCTACCTCCCTGGTGACATCACATAACACCTTCCCATACCTAGTAATAACAATTTCACTTCTGATCCAATCATATAGGAACTTCTATCTATCCAATATAGTTATTTACCAACTACTTTCACTACACCCTCATAACCATTTGACATTATTTACAGACCCCTCAATGACCTTTTTTCTTAATTCTTTTTCTCTAATGAGGTCCTATACCAATTTGCCCTCCCTGGAGAATCCATATTTTACAAGAAGACTTTTTCTGCCCATAATAAATTAGCAATCCCTGTTTTTTTTTTTTTTTATTCTGACTTCCATTCCTTGCTGACATCATGTTTAGTGGCATCATGTGCTATTCCCGCTCGTCCCCACATCACGTACAGACATGGATATCTGAAATTCTCCTTCCAACAATGACTTAGATTGCTGTTTTTTTGTTGTTGTTGTAAACCTGCTCAAACCTCCCAATGATTTCATAAACTGGCTCACCATTTCCAGTGATGTCATTTGCAAGCCTTGCTGTGTCTGGTTGTACGATCAGCTCTCCATTATCACTTTGGCTCTCCTCTGGTTTAGAAAGCACGCTTCTGTTGCCAACTTGGCTGTTGTTGGTGTTGGAATGGCTTCTGTCTGTGTCATGCAATCACAGTGCACTGTACACTGCGCTCGCACCCAGTTTAGCTGTAGTCTCAGGATATGAAAGGTCAATGGGGGTATTATCGAGGGAATAGCAGCTCCAGGAAATGCATCGCTGTCTTCACAAAGGCCTACCAGGCACTGAAGGTTCTACATCCCATCCAAAACATTTATCATAACTGCTCCCTGAATATGTATTGAGGTGCAAATTCTGTGGGCCGGTAAGATCAGCTCAGTGAGCTCAGTGAAACCTGTGTCTTCCGTGACAACAAAAAGCTAAAAATGTGTCAGGAATATTGGTGCTGGCTTTCTACAATTCTTTAATTCCTAATCTAGAGTTCTGAATGCATTTGATTCCCTTTTATTTCAATATGTAATAATTCTTCTTCCAAAGAGACGTTACTATAGTGTATAATGCTACCAGGGGTAGGGAATGGGACAGTCATGACTGAATACAGAATTCCCTTTTTGCACCATTTTCTGACTTCTAATTTGCATCACATGAATGATAATCATAGGGACATTAGCATATTTTCTTTTTAGAAGTTGCGGGGCTGCAGTATAAAAACTGTAACTGGAGTTTTTGGAGGACAGAAAACAAAGAGCAGATACCCAAAGCTATAAAGTCTCTAGAATTTTACACCAAGTTCTGCCATGTTGCTGGCTATCCTGCTTGCCTGGCCCTGCAATGTATGTGGGTTTTTCATGGGACGCCAGCACTACAACAGTGTATTGCCCACACCTCCACCTCTCCGCACTGTCATGTGTCCATCCCCTGTACATTGCATGGGAAGCCGCGTTCTCTATGTTCTGTGTGTATCTATAACGTGCTCTGCTGTTCTCTCTTCCAGCCTGGATAAATGCCGTATTAGTGGAGATAATTGTGTCATATATTCGGCTCTCTCTGCAGCACATATTAACCAAATTTATCATTTTATTTGTACTTGTCTGATGAGTCTGCGTTTGTGTTGACAGAACTGGGGCACATTCTGCAGAATCCCATGATGCACCAGCAGCGCTGCAGTAGCTAACACTATAAGTTGCGGCAGTTTCATTTAGTGTATATATTGTCCTTATTGCGTGTCGCAGTCATCCCTCACTTCTGTTGTGGAGTTAAATGCTCTCCCGCTGTGTCTAGTGACCGTCTAGTGGAATATAAAACAACCGAGCGCACATGAAACATTCCGCTTACTCTAGTAATTATGATCATGGTGGTCGTTGTATTCCCGACGTAATGAATACGGTTATCTAACTGCTGTTTTATTGTATGGGATCTCCGTACTGTGAATTTGTCTCCTGAAAGGTTGGCCAAACACAGCAGGGCCTGCTTATTGAGGATGCTAAATAATTGCTCTTCTTTCACTATATTTCATGGCTAAAGTTCACCCAAATGTGCAGCTTAAAATGAGAATAGAATTTTGACGGTTTGGAGACGAAAAAAAAAGGTTGCAGAATGAAGCAAACTTATTCACAAAAAGTTTATAGCCTTGATTAAATTTTTGCTTTGGAGTAGCTGTAAATAATGGATTTAGGATGAGTTGAAGCTGTACTTCAGGCAAACCACTGGTGAAATACATAGATGGAAGCAGAGTTACCTGCCAATTGATATATATTTCAGTCCATCTGATGCTTTCATATACACAGCACAACTGCTGAGCAGATTTTTTGCTGCTATGTAACACTTCTGCCTTCTGGTTCTCTTTTTTAGATAAAAAAGAGAACCAGCAGGCTGATAAGCTCATCTCTCACTCTGCTCCTTCCTCCTATCAGCAGATCCCTTGTTGGCAAGCTAACAGTTCGACACAAATGAGTGGCTCCTTGTGCTGCTTTTTCCTTTTCTCTCCCAGGCTGAGCTTGTGCTATACAGGGATTGCAAGGAGCTGTTACTAGGTTAGATTCAGCACTCAATCCTGTTACTTTTACTGCAATGAATAGTGTTTCACTGATCACATAACTGCATGGATTGGTCTGTTTTATCTCCTTGGAATGCAGCTTCAAATATTTGCAACAATATATAGAGAAATTTGGAAGGAAGTTTTCATAAATTGTGATATACCTAACTTTTGTTAACAAATAAAGTGTTTAAGGATTCAAAACCCCATTTCTCATGAGAGAAGAGCAATGATAGCCTTGATAAATTGACGATCGTGCAAGTTCCTTATTTTGGAATGATTCAGGGAGGGATTGTGTTGTTTCACCTCTAACTAAGGCTTAGGTACACTTGTTAGATTTTTGTCGATCCTTTCCAATGACAAAAGACTGAAAGATGCATGAACGAGTGCAGTAGATACAATGCTGTTCTGCTCTATGGAGAGGGAAGGGGGAGAACGAGCAAGCGGCACCCCGCTGTGCCCTCTCCCCTTCACTTGCATTGCGGTCGTTCATGGATCCGCCAGGACAGATCCATGAATGGCGTCTGACGGCCGCTGTACACACTCGTCCAGTACTAGCCCTGAGGCTAGAATCATCTGACATATGTACGTAGCCTTAGGCTGTGTCCAGACTAGCAGTGAGGTTGCAGCATGGTAACTCTCCCTTAGTACATTGCTGTTAAATGTATAGGCACTGATTCTGAAAGAATGCTGCAACGTGCCAGCCACCGGGAGCCATTAGAGAATGCTTGTTCCTTCCGCAAGTCTGAACCTAACCCCAAACTTGTAGATTCAATGTGAATGTGGCAGTGCCATTGTGTGCTCATTTCAGGACTACTTCATCACCAGTAGGTACTTTATGTCGTCAGGGGATTGGCTGGAAGGTGGTCCTGGGATCTTTGTGAATTTACGTTTCCCGGGATATAGAGACCTGTATGGGCTCCCGTTGTCGCTTTGCTGTCCGTCCTTCTGACGTGTCTGTGTACTGTAGTCAAATTGTCATACAAAATGTTGCTGTTTAGGGGGTAGGAACAGAGCTGCACGTGACATTTTGTAACATTTAGTAGCATGAGATTACTCCTGAGATAACAAATTCTTTATAGAACACATCCTGGTGTAGCGGATAAAAAAATATTGATCTCCTGCTAGTAAATGGCCCTGAGATTTCTTTGAGTTTCATGTTTTTTTTGTGTTCTTTCAGATGACTCAGGAGGAGTGCCGGCCTTCAGCCTATAAACACCGCTCTGAGGAGGCTGACGTTGACGTAAGTGCTGCCACAATGGAGATGGGTTACCATTTATAATACTGTGCAAAGTTCAATTTCCCCATATACAATGGCTTACTGTGTAATATACCAACATATGCATATCTGTACACACTTAATACACCCCCACTTATTCATTCCTTCCGTTTGCTCACACAATTTACAGCAGGATATCATATATCTACATAGGTACTATGATTCTACACAACTTCAACAGTCACATCCATTTTTCTTTGGCACTTTAAAATTGTTCATACAAGTCCCACACAAGTCTTATAAAATGTAGGTGTCATAACAACCTTTAATAAATTCAGGGTAAGTGTTCTTAACATGCAGCATTGCTATGAATTTGAATAGCCAACTCCTTTGCATTTAAAAAGCCAAAAAATATGTGTATGTGGCAAGCAGCAATAAGAACATACAAGTCAAAAAAAAAAAGGCAACGCAAGGTCAAACGAAGCCTCTAAACTTTTGTGAGCACTAAGCGCTGTATTAAGGTCCACCATCACTGCTGGTATTGTGAAGTGTTTTTTTTTAACAATTAGACGACTGTGAACTTACAAATTTTGCATTTAACAATGCAGTGTTCTCCCCAGCCCCTTTTAGCTGGGCGCGCCACACAGCATTTTTCTGTAACCACCCGGCTGTTTTTGGGTGATTACTGAAGAGTTGAGTCACAATGGAGGGGCTGTCACCCACCTATAATTTCTTCCCATCTGGCTTAAAAACTTTCTGGATTGAACACTGTAATGTGTACTCTGTTCATTTTATTTACCATAACACATCTGAGCATGTTGCAGATAAGTTACAGCAGTTGTCCAGTGTGCGCTGTGACAACTTCCCAACCTCTTGTCATGTCCCTTTTCCAGGCCAAGCTGAGCCGACTTTGTGAGCAGGATAAAGTGGTCCAGGCTCTGGAACAGAAGTTGCAGCAGTTACATAAAGAGAAGGTAAGATCACCATCTAGTGGTTATGGCTGGTGTGCGCAGAATGCTGGTAACAGCAGCTATAATGGTTCTCTTATGTCTTCCTAGTACACCCTGGAACAAGCTCTGCTGTCTGCCAGCCAAGAGATAGAGATGAACGCTGACAATGCAGCAGCCATTCAGAATGTGATAATACAGAGAGATGAGCTGCAAAATGGGCTGCTCAGTACATGCCGGGAGGTGTCCCGGGCAACTACGGTAAGAATGGCCCTCCCATGACTGCACAAAAGCACTTTCTATCATTTTCTATTTTGTGATTGAAGTGCTGTAAGCAAATCCTACTGTACTTCACATTGGTTGGTGGATCTGTTCTTCCTTTGAGTTCCTCACCAGCCTACTTTCTTTAGGAACATTATTTGTCCTTATCACACACTGTACAATAAACCTTGTGATTCTCAGGCCATTAAACCATGATAGTGGAGACATCTCTAATGGTTTGTGTTTTGTGCAGGAGCTGGAACGAGCTTGGAGGGATAATGACAAGTTAGAACATGAAGTCACCACTGCCAGAAATCAGCTAAGGGAACGTTTGGAGCGCCTCGGAGAGGTCCAGGTATAGTCCTTTAAAGGTTATTTGTATCCCAGATAATAGTCCTATGTTATTAGATGCCATTAGAGGTGTCAGATGTCCTGATCTCCAGGGAGAGATCCAGATACTATATTATATTACCTATTGGTGGTTGTCATATTTCCTGATCCATAGGGGTTCTTGGTTTAGTCTTTTTTTTTTTTTTCCACTGATTTAAGATGCCACATGTTCTAATCCCTAGAACAAGGTCAAGTTACAGCTCTCTTCATGTCCACATTGATGTCCCTGGTATGTCTTGATCGTGATGGTATATCATTATACTGACATTGTTTAATGTGTAATTATACTGATAACACATGATTGGCTCAAACAGACGGAAACAGCTGGAATCCAGAGAGCACAGATGCAGAAAGAGATCTGGCGAATCCAAGACGTGATGGAGGGACTGAGTAAACACAAGCAGCAAAGATCGGCAGGTAGGTAAAATCCATCTGTTTAGATATATTCAATGAAGTCCATTACAGGAAGGATGTTCTCTTTAGATTGCTGGATAAAAGATGATTCTATAGTGTTTACTGATCTTTATGTTTGTCCTTCTGCAGATGCTTCTGATTCAAACTTATTTTCTTCAGGGAAGAGCACAAGTGAGGTATGTGCTAATGTGATGTATAACCTGTGTATTGGTTAGTAGGAAAAGATGACTCAGGAAATTAATTTTTAACATGTGATTGAGCCCTTGTAACAAGTTCCTCGTTGCAGCACATTGGAGGGGAACTAAACCCAGAGGATTCTTGCCTTTCCCCCACAGATGGGTGGCAATCTGGCAGGTAATAATACTTATTGCAAAAAGGACATAATTCTTTCCTTTCTGCAATAAAGCCCGCCCTGATGATAAGTTTTTAAAGTGGAACTTCAGTTACTAATAAAGTAATCACGGACAAGCAGATTGCAACATTTTATTTTAATGTCAGAAATCTCTTGTGTAGTTCATAAAAGAAATAATTTGTTGGTCTGTTACTGACAGATATAATGTCATACTGGAAGTGATAGTTGTGCTTTGCACCTGTACTTTGTTTTTTATATATTAAACTTCCTGTTCTACAATCTTCAGGAAGAGGAGCTTGTCCCACCACGTCCTCCGCTCCCTCGGTCCTATGACTTTACCGATCCAGCTCCCATTCTTCCCCCTATACCCAGTGATAGCAGCTCGTCCTTGCTGTGTTACAGCCGGGGCCCCGTCCACCTCCCTGATGACAAGGTCTCTCATCATGTCCAGGTTAATCAACGAAATGGATCCTATTGTGTAAGAAACCCATCTATGCCCATCCACTGCCATCTACCCATCCCATCTTTGCCGTTCTGTGAACTTCCAAATATCTGTGTCCGTGTCCATTTCCTCAGTTAATCTATAGATATAATAAAAGGTTCTCTAAATATTTAATATTTCCATATTGCTTGATGTTTTGCTGATCTCAATTATTGAATTGATCTTCAATTAGGTCTCCTAAGCATTTCATATTCTGTGTTGGACTTTTCTTGTACTGCCCTCTAATAATGGCTGTACATCCAAAAATGAGATTTAGAAATCTTGGTAGATGTCATGAAAGCCAAAACAGTTACTCTTTTGTTATGAAAACAGCTGGGTGCTGTTGATTCTGTTCTTTTGGCTCCCAGTAAGTGTAGAGTTGATCTATAAGACTGCCAGTAGAAATGCATGTTACAGTTATGGTAAATGAGATTGATGGATTCATGTTGTAATCTCTCTCTGATACTAAGAATAAACATGACCCATGAAGGATCTGTTGGTATTATAGGTGGAGGATATTTGACGATATTTCTTATTGAACATCATCATTTTCACCATCATATTTCTGCCTCCATGGTATATTATAGTTCTGTAGTGATGTCTTTGCAGGTGTCTTCTATAACAAAACAACAAAACTATGCTGATACAATAACAAAATATTGGTGTCTTTTAGGGCCCAGATTACAGACTTTACAAGAGTGAACCCGAGCTGACCACAGTGGCCGAAGTGGATGAATCAAATGGTGATGACAAGACAGACCTCACTTTGGACATGGAAAATACAACCAACAAAGGTCTGTGATCAGCATTTGTTTATTCTAGTATGCAGTATTATATTTATACTACAGGATATTTGTATCACATAGTCACATGTTATATTTACAAAGTAAAACATTACTTCTGTACAGTCTTCCATACAGTCCCAGGATAGGAGACAAACACTTATAAAGACTTATTTCTGTATTTAGGTATAAACTTTCCAATCGGTGTTGTCCCTCCAAGAACAAAATCCCCTCAGCTTGAATCAACTACAATAGCATCTTATGTCACTTTGCGGAAAAGCAGAAAGCCTGAGAGCAAATCGGTAAGTGAATTTTAGTGCCTTCAGTCACATTGAACAGAATGCCTTACTATCTTCTATTATTATTAGGTATTATATCAGTAGATTGTATATACTGTGCAGTGTACTGCTGTAATTGAGTTTTGATCTGGTAATTGAGTTTTTGTGAGTCACTGAAAACACAGCCTAACATTCGCCCACACACAAAACCTTTATGAGTAAATGATCTTTTGAATTCAAAGTTTTTCACACTGTCCTGCCTACACTTCATTCCTCTAATCTAGATAAAGGAGATTGTCTCCTAGAGACCAGACCCTGTGCCCGCTCCCCATTACCTCCACGGTATAATTGGAAATATCTTGGTGATTTATAATAGACAGTTACCAAGACTTTTCCCCTTTAATTTTGATGATGTAATACACAAGGGTGGTAGCATTGCTGATTCCTGGGCTGGATGGAGGCAACACTTGTTAAACCTACCCTCTGTGAGGGTACAATCTAGATTAGAATTCAGTAAGATAATAAGAGACCTCCTCCTTTGCATTCTGTGACCAAATATGTAATCCGTCTTCTTATATGACCTTCTACTATCATATTATTTTTGATGTAAACTCTAATGAAGAAATTGAGCATTATTATTTATTTTCTGCAGGAAAGGCCCCGTAGTGCTGTGGAACATCTCTGTGTTATGGAGAGTCCACGACCTCGCATGACACTGGAGGAACAGCTGGAAAGGATGCGCAGACACCAGGCTGCTTGTCTCAAAGAAAAGAAAAAGGGGTTTGCTTTTCTGGGGTCTACGGAGCCTTCTCCGTCACAGAGCCCTGCTTTCTCCAGGGAGAACTCCATAAAACTGACCCAGGTATGGGAAATCTGTCTGTGAGACAAATGGTAAACATACAAAAGTCTTAATAAATCATCTAGTAATTGTAGCTGTATGTCTGGCACTCTGTCCTCAGTCTGTACAGCATTCCATATAATACATATATAATACATATAATATATAATTCCATACTAAATGAAGATTTCTATGTAGGTGCGAAAAGAGGAGAACACGTTAAAGAATATTAAAGGCAAAGAGGAAGTTGAGCAGCAGGACAACATACAATTACCAGATCAAGAATTCCTCAACTTACAAGAGGCAGCTGGGACTGAAGAGCCTTCTGTGATCAGTGAGAAAGAGGTGGGTGGACTCTGTTATTAGTGAGTAGGTTGGTAAACCTCATGAGTAGTCTGTGATCAGTAATAAGAAAGTGGGTAGAGTGTTCAGTAAATAGTGAGAAATAGGTCAGTAGAACTGATAGTAGAACTGAACTGAGTAGAAAGTGGGTTGTGCTAAGGAGCCTGCTGTGATCAGTGGAAAGGAGGTGGGTAGACCGGGGGAGCCTTCTGTGATCAGTAATATGGAGGTGGGTAGACCTGAGGTGCCTTCTGTAATCAGTGGAAAGGAGGTAGGTGGACCTGAGGAGCCTCCTGTGACCAGTGGAAAGGTGGTAGGTTGACCTGAGGAGCCTTCTGTGATCAGTAAAAAGGAGATGGGTAGACCTAAGGCGCCTCCTATGATCAGCAATAGGGAGGTGGGTAGACCTGAGGAGCCTCCTGTGACCTAAGGAGCCTTCTGTGATCAGTAAGAAGGAGATTGGTAGACCTGGGGAGCCTCCTATGATCAGTAATAAGGAGGTAGACCTGACGAGCCACCTGTGACCAGTGGAAAGGAGGTAGATAGACCTGAGGAGCCTTCTGTGACCAGTGGAAAAGAAGTAGATAGACCTGAGGAGCCTTCAGTGATCAGTAAGAATAAGGTGAGTAGACCCAGAGGAGTCTCCTATGATCAGTAATGACGAGGTTGGTAGACCTGAGGAGCCTTCTGTGATCAGTAATAAGGAAGTGGGTAGATCTGAGGATCCTCATGTTATCAGTAATAGGGAGGGTAGATAGGCCTGAGAAGCTTTATGTGTTTAGTAAAGGGAACTGAGGAGCCTCCTGTGACTAATTTTAAGATGCTTGGTGGAGCTGACTATCCTGCTGTGATCAATAGTAAGGTAGGGTGTGATCGCAATAGTAATAGTAAGGTGTGATCAAAAGTAGGTAGAGCTGGAGAGCCTCCTGGGATAAAGAATTGGGTGGAGTATAATAATTTGTGATGATAAAGGATGCAAAGATGAATATTAAAGATCCTAATGGGACAATATACATGGCAATCCTCTGTGGTCTTTCAAATATACAAATGACATTCACCCTGTGGTTCTGCATCTGCAGGCTGCCAGTCCCCCTACTGCTTCCTCTCCATCCAATGCCAAAGAAGAAGTGACAGAAAATGCAGCCACAACAAATCCAGTACAAGAGCACCAAGAACAATGGTAAGTGACCCTCCGATACCCAATGGCCAGACGTTCTATATATTATGGAGCTTGATTGGCTGCTAATAATAGATTTTGACTCCTTTTACTTCCAGTCTATATCGTAGCAGACATTTTTCTCTACATCCGTAATGTATCGTTGTCTTTCTCTAGTTTACAGGTGGTGGCGTCTGTCCTGACATACACAGAGAGCGAGGAGATGCCAAAGGAGGGGGAGCGCAGTGGGATTCTCTTCGCTTATGAATTCTCCACAGACACACTAAGAAGACATACAGCCTTAGAAGGTGAGAATTTAATCATGGACTTTATTTATTTTTGCTAGATGATTCTACCAGTAACATGATTTCTTTTCTAATATGACTGCAGCGTATCCATAAAGGAGCAGCACTCACCTTAGGACAGGCCTGTGGAATATGTTCTCTCCCCCTTCTTTCTAACATGGGGAGGGTTCTAAAGTCCTCAGTGCAGGTTCTTAGTACGGGGTTTACAGTTGGCAGGTTGTCAAAGCGGAATTAAAGTTCCACTTTTAAGAATGTAAGATCAAGCAGGTTGTTCTTCAGCGATCTTCCTTTTGCAAAAATCCCTCTTACCTGCTTGATAGCTCCAGGTAGTTGACAGAAAGCTGAGCTGTGTATATGCAGCTTCAGTTTTTGTTGCTACAATACCCATCAATCCTAGCTTCTGCTACACATACTGAAAATGAATGAGTGAACTCCAGCATAGGAGTTTTTCTATCCTGGCCCAGCCATCAAGATGACCAAAGATCGTCTACAGAAAGAGAAATCATGCAAGTTTAGTTATCTTGGACACACTTCGTAAACCTAAAAATGCTGTGTGTTCCTGCAATGCCTCCACAGCTAATATTTAACCACTGCATTTCCTCAAAATGTTTTACAAAAAACAGTAGCTACCGTGTTTCCCCGAAAATAGGACATACCCATAAAGTAAGCTGTAGCAGGATTTCTAAGCAATTGCGCAATATAAGCCATACCCCGAAAATAGGACATAGTGATAGGCGTATCGTTCTGTGCCTGCTGCAAGCTGAGGCATAGAGGGAGGATAGAAAGTGAAAGAAAAAATCTCCTCAGTGAAGTGAGGAGCAGGACGCTCTGTTTTAGGTATTGTGTGTTCTCAGGGGGAAGAAGTAAAGCTGTGGCTGCCGTTTTACTGCTGTGGGTCTCTCTCCCCCAGCACCAACCAGCAACAGTCTGTGGGTCTCCCTCACCCCACAAACACCAGTAAAGCTGCTGCTCCCCAGCACTGACCAGCAACAGTCTGTGGATCTCTCTCACCCGCACACAAACACCAGGGGATGTAGAATAAATGTAGATTGTTGTACCATACTTAATAAAAATGACATCCTCTGAAAATAAGCCATATTGTGTCTTCTTGAGAAAAAATAAATATAAGACAGTGTTTTATTTTTGGGGAAACACGGTAGTTTCCCTGCACAACCTCCTGTCTTCTATATCTTGCAATACAGAACAGATGCTACCCCCAGTGGCGAAGAAGTAGAATGCAGGTAGAAATAGCGGTAATATCTTTCCCTTTTATGTTTCCTAGGTGGGAATCTGACTCCACTTCCGGAGCCCCCAACACTACCGGTGACATCGAAGCAGCCACAACTGACTGAAGGATCTCACTTCATGTGTGTGTAGCTGTGGGATACGTGTTACAAGCATGTAAGCAGACCAGTTAAAGAATTGTCCATGTTCTAATGGTGGGGGCCATGCTTGGAGCTCACAATGTAGTCACATCACCAGGTGCCATGTTTTTTTAACATGTGTTAATATACTACATGGCCATATGTATGCAACCTTGTCTCAAATGATTGTTGTTTCCATTGAAGGGCACTGTTATTACTACAGCACAACATAGGTATTGTAATTGTGGCACATGTACACTTGTGATGAGTATGGGGAAGACCGCTTTGTGTAGCAGCATGACTGTCTCTCTGCACACAAAGGTAACTTATAGATTTGGTTTAACAAGCATGACATAGAGGAAGTGTGCGGTCAGGATGCAGGGCCCCGACCTCAGCTTTACTGAACATTATTAGAAGTGTTGAATGTGAGCCATGTCTCCTCATAGAACATCAGTACCTAACCTCACAAATGGCTAAATATTCCCACAGACACACTCTGGAATCTTGTGGAAAGCCTTCTTACTGGATTTAGGGCCATTATAGTCACAAAGGGGATATTGGCTCCATATTACTGGCCATGTTTTTGGAGTAGAATAGCCAACAATTTCATAGGAGTAAGATGGTCAGGTGTCCACAAACTTTGGCCATGCAGTGTTTTTTAAATGTATTGTGTACATCCCCTGATCCATACTTCAATGGGAGGTTATTGTACCATGAATTTTACAGGTAGGTTTCTTTTTTTCTTCTATTACACTTGAAATCAGCACTCTGGTAAGAACATGACCAATGTAATATATTAGATTTAGACAAGTGGACTATACCTGCAGTGCCCAGGCATAGAAGAGCCTAAATATTGTATGATGTTTGATCTCACACTGTGCTTTATCTTTCAGTCCAGACACAGCGATTGCGGAGAGGCGTTATGCGAATTTTTACTGTACAGTTTTTAACCAAAACCGGAATCGCGCTGCCGTGTGACTTTAGATTCCCGCTTGCTGCTACTTTTTTTCTTGCACATGAAGGTTTAAGAGCCAAAATCTGAGACTTTTCTGCTGGGTGATGGAGGAGGGGTCTTTTCATCATGAACACTTATCTGCTCTGCTTCTGTTCATCATCACATGTTGTACTTCCCCCACCAGACTTTTAAGAGACTACAATATATTATTTTACACTTAATTTGTAAAAAAAAAAAAAAAATAAATCTCTCTATATATATATTTATATTTAATACGTGCCATTTTATGATCTTTGGGTTTTTTTCATTAGCACTGCTGTGTTTGCAGTCACTGCCACCTAATGGGATCTTCAATTCTTCCAGGAGTGAATCTGTGCAGCAATAAAAAAAAAGGCTCTTCTGTTGGTACAGAGTGTATAAATGTAATTATGTCCATTGTATAGTCATTATACAATGCCACACATGATGTAAGTAGGTCTAAATACCAATGTTCATAGCTCATGACTTTTATAACATGCCAAATAAATGTTGATGTTGTTTAATAGCCGCCTCTGGAATTATTCTTATCAACACAAATCATATATATTTTTTTACATTTGCTGATCAAAGTCTTTACTCATGGGGGATAAATTCCCAAAACTTCTGGAAGGTGGTGATGTCCACATATAATATATTTCTGTGTTAGAGCAGTAATAGGAATTCCTAGGAGCAGCAACAGTAATTACTATTATTATACAGTATTTATAAAGCGCGGACGTATTATGCAGCGCTTTACAAAGTCCATAGTCATGTCACTAGCTGTCTCTCAAAGGAGCTCACAATCTAATGTCCTTACCAAAGTCATAAGGTAATGTCTTTATGTATGTTATTCTCTAATACAGTCTAGGGTCATTTTTTTAAACCTGGAAGAAACCCATGCAAACACAGGAAGAATTTGCAAACTCCATGTAGATAGTGTCCTGGCTAATATTTGAACCTGGGACCTAGCACTGCATAGGCCAGAGTGCTAACCACTGAGCCCACAGTAATGGCCCATTTATACCTAGGTGCACTGCAATGTTAAGTGCAATGCTTTTCATTTTTAATGGCACACCACACCATGTAAGTTTCGCTGAAAATGGGTGTGGGCACAATATCCCTGTGATGGAGATACCTTCTCTGTGTAGATGGAATTGATTACTGGTGTTATCTGTCATCTCTGCTCCCTCATCTACCACCTGACTGTAGTAGGCACTTCCACTTTCTCAGCTGAGATACTTTCTACAGTCTAGCAGGAATTTATAGCTAAACTTTTATAGTTCCACATTACCCATGGAAGTCCTAATCATCCCATCTTGCTTCCCCCACCCCCAAGTCCTATGTCTGCCAACTACCTAATCTTCATCAGCCATATTGGCAGTCACTCCGATTTCCATCTGCCTAATTTGCCTTTTAAGTTTTGCAGTCTTTTGCTATTACTACAAAATTAGGAGACTTTTAGGAGGTGCCAACCATTCTGAAATTAGAGGATCAGCCTGCCCCAAAGGACACAAAACCCTATTTATATAGCACTAACATATTACACAGAGCTGTACAAAGTCCATGGTCATGTGACTAGCTGTCCCTCAAGGGAGCTAACAATCTAATGTCCCTACCTCGGTCAAATGTCTTTAATACAGTCTTAGGTCATTTTTGAGGGAAAGCCAATTAACTGTTTGTTTTTTGGAAGGTGGGAGAAAACCCAAACAAACATAGGGAGAACCTGCAAACTCCATGCAGACAGAGCCCTGGTCTAGATTGGAACCTGGAACCCAGCACTGCAAAGGCCAGAGTTCTAACCACTGAGCCACTGTGCTGCCCACTTTCAAGGATTGTCACCAAGGGCTTTGTTTCATCGCCATCACCAAATCCCCAAACTTCCATTTCCATCACAAAGTTATAGGCCCAAAAATCTGCTAAACCCTCAGACAAACCTTGTTCCCAAACTTTTAAATGTTATCTTAGCTCTTTGCTCCGTTCCATCTCCCCATCCTTGCTTCCCGTCTCCTTGTGTCACCGGCCTGGCCAATGATCCAGAACTGGATGTGGATGGAGGTGCCTGTGATGGAGCAAGGACACATGAGCATAATTTAAAAACCCTGTTAGCCGGCAGATACGTTTATTTTATTGCAGTAAGGACATCGCCTGTGCCTTCTGCAATCACAAACCCGCCTGCCCACATTTTTTTTTTTTTAAATCTTTACCATTTACTTACTGTATAAGCAGATTTTTCCACTTCCTGTGGCAGAACAACTTCAAGGATTTTACTGCAACCTGTTGTCTGTCTTGCCTGCCACCTATAGGGGGCGCTCTCATGAATGGAGCCTTGAATGTCCTCAGTGGAGTCCCCAGATGTCACTTGGTGCCCAGTAGACCTGCCATCCTTCCATATCATCTGTGGACATTTATGACTTGTATCTGTAGCTTCCTATCCTACCAGTACATTATCAGTTCCTACAGCTTGTTCTGCATGTTTGTGAACCAGAAATCTATACAAACCCCAAATTCTGTCCTGTATTCTGCTCCATAATGTAGAATCAGTTGGGGTTCCACCTTACAGTTGGCTTCCTTGTCAGGGTGGAGCCAGCAATGAACTGTTTGTTTGTTCTGCATTGTTATTATTAACCGGAGAGATTCAGCTCCAAGCTGCCATTGTCCCCATGATAGGAGGACACATTGACAGTTGTGATCATCAGATCCCCCAACTGCCCGGTCATGTGATCAGAGACATTGCTGGGACAGAGACTAAGAGGCAGCAGCTGGTACATGCCGAGGCATTAAAGAACTTCAGGTGGGTTTAAAAAAACACAATTTTCTTAAAATGCAAACAAAATATTTTTTACTTGTTTTAAATGGACTGGGGTAGGATTAGAACTCCTGTCAGTTGTTTACAGCTTCATTATGGCGACTTCCCACCACTTCCTGTCCTGCTGACCTCAGTTTTATTACACAGGAAGTGATGGCAACTGTTCCCCACAAAGATAGAAACAACTTTCCTACATCATTTCATTTCTGGTACTTATATACCCCCTATTGACATTACTGTTCAGTGATGGCTCAGTCATTAGGATAACTAAGGAAACTTTTACAGTAATATTGCTTTGTGAATTAGTTTTAGGTATTTTCAGCTGCTTTGCTTGCAGTTCAGAATCACCTCAATAAGACATGCTGCGTCTAAAGATTGCAAGGCAAAGCTGATCAATGCAGCGTCTGCACTGCTATGAATAATTGATCAAATAATATCAGTAGGGTAATACTGGACTTACATTAGATGTGGATTCCAAAAGAAGGAAAACAATCGGTAAAATGAGCCTTCCAGGGAGATGCAGTTGTGTTTTTACATTTTTATTTAGTGGCCTTTTGCAGTCCATCTGCAGCAATGCTCACTAGGAGTACAATCATAAGTGCTATAGTGGTTGGTGATGAGAGCAGAATGGTGAGCTCATCCATCTGCTGCTTCTCCTTTTACCCTCCAATCACAGGCTGAGGGTGGGTCCAGGATTCACGGAGGTCCTTGATTATTAGGATTTGATGCAATTAGAATAGTGGCGCATCACACAAGTAAGTATGCAGTGCAGTGTATCAGAAGCCATATGATCACCCACATTCAGTCTGAGAATGATTTTACCAAGTTATTGGATTTGTGTTTATGTGGGTTTAGAATTGGGCTCAGAGGATGTAAGTCACATGATGCTGGGGACCAAACTGAGGACATCTACTGGCAGCAAAGGGTACTGCAGGTGAAAATTTCTACATGTTACCATAGCAACCTTGGGAAAGTCAGCCAAGAAAATATAAACTCCAAAAAACCTCCACAGATGGCATCTTGTTAATTTCAAGATCTCAACGTCGACCCCAAAAAAAAACAAAACGTATTACACCTGCAGACCACCCATAGTCTATTATACAAAGCTGCCTCCCTCGTGTGCAATGACGTAACCGGCAGAAAAAAAATCCATAGATCCGATTCGCTATTGGAGCTCGCTTGTCTCCTCTGCCTTTCCGTAGTCTGTGTCTCCGCCCTTTTGTACGCCTCTCTGTGACGTCATCCCGCGTCCCCTCCCTGCACGCAGTCCCCGCCCCAGTGACGTCATCCCGTGTAGTGAAGAGATGGCGGTGGACGGTCCAGAACCCCCTTGCTGTGAAAGCCCGGTCGCCCCGTGTGAGGAGGAGGGGGAGAGTGATGATCGGAGTTCTGAGAGGTCCAGCAGCCCCGGGAGGGGCGGGGGCAGTACAACCAGCAGCGCCCCGCCCTCTGGGGTCACCTCACATAACGGAACCGCTGGAGGGGAGGAGGCCGAACCGCTCAGCCGCATGGATTCCGAGGACAGGTGGGACACCCCTCCCCCACCCGTCTAATACAGAAAACCCCGCCCCCACCTATTAGAGACCCCCCCCTCCCACCTTATATACAGAGGGGGGGGGGCAATATACACACTGCTCCAGCACTGGGATGTAGTAGACAGGTGAGATCCCCCCCACCAATATATAAATGCCTGGGACCCCCCCCCCCCTATTCCTTATATAACCCCTTGGCATATGTTACAAGAACCTTTCACCCCCAATATATAAATATCCTGAGCCCCCCCCCGGCATATATTACAAGAACCTGGACCTCCCAATATATATATAAAGAACATAGGACCCCCACAGCATATTTTGAAAGAACCTGAAACCCCCCAATATAAAAAGGTACATGGAACACCCACTCCTTGTATGGACCCCCCTAATATATAAATAACATAGGACCCCCCAGCATATATAAAAACAAGGGACCCCACCACCTCTTTTACAGACCCCCAATATATAGGGAAATCATGGAACCCCCCAATAAATAAAGACCTCTGGCCCGTCCCCCTGCTAAAACAATATTGAAAAATTTGGGACCCCCAATATGTAAAGACAACATGAGACCCCTCTCTGGTTGCTTCACGTTCCCCTGTAGTAAAAAGTTGGGTGGCTGTCGTGTCATGTGACTTGCGCCAAGCATGGCCGCTAGAGTCAGGTGATGTGTTGATGTCCGGACACCCTGCCGTCCTCCTCTGACAGGCCCGTTCTGGGTAAACATTGATGGAGCCACCATACTTCTCTTATCTGGTCATCACAATATTTGTACTGCTCTCCAGCCCATGCTGGTGTCATTACATTTATCCAGGGAGCTCTAAACAAAATAAAAAATGGCCCAGTGTTAGGATTCTCTTCTTACCTCTGATTTGCGTCCGACCTGCATAAAACTCATCCTACCCCACATCAGTTCAATGTGTTTTCATAGGTTTGTATTGCTTTCACACACTGCGGGGGAGACATAAAGGGTGTATAGTCCCCCTGCCATGGCAGCTGTTGGGAGCCCTCCTCCTTCATGTTTAGTAATAGCATAGTAATTTGTCTACTTCCTGTAACATAAAATGATCAAACTTTTCTCACTTAAAATTGATAAATATACCATTTTGTTGTAACTACTCAAAAAGTGTTATTATGAGTTGGATTTTATTTGTAGTTTTAAATGAATTTTAAGTTAAAGACAAAGTCCTTCCTGTCAATGGGGTGACAACACTGCTGTGTGATTTCACAGCAAACCAAACAGTGTTGTCATGCTATGGGCTGTGTTTTTCTCGTGGATGCTGCCACCTGCTGGCAGATCTTTTTATGTCTCAACACACTGAGCTATGCATACCCAGCTTCCTGTACAGGTGCATGAGGGTCGCCTTATCCCGGCCTGACCATTCAAGAGGCTGAAGAACCTGCAAAGTGCAGTGACTCCAGAAAGTATTCAGACCCACTTTGCTTTTTTTAATCTTTGTTGAAGCCTGATACTATACTCGATTAAATTATTTTTACTCAATATTCTACACTCAGTACTCTATAATGATAAAGTGATAACTATGACAATTAAAATTACGACAATTTAGTTATTTTTTTGAAAAGAAAAAAAAACTGACATCTCATTTACAGAAGTGCAGGTAGTTCTCAAGTTAAGGACATACAGACGACTCCTAGATACGAACGGGGCTTCCCCGCTCGCTCGTGTGCAGGACGAAGGCTTGAAGGGGGCAGTTTGCATGACTTGCAGAAGAAATGTTTGCTGAGGTTGGGGGTGATCTTATGGGGGTGAGCTCTTTCTGTAAACTCTTGTAACTCTTTAATGACCAAGACAAACTCTGCAGTTGTTTCGTTTTGCATATCAAAGCACAGTTTGCTCCAGAAGTTACTGAATATCTAGGCTCCATAAAGTTTTTTATTTTTCTTTGTGATTAGCTGACAGAGAGGATTTTATGCGGTAAGTGACACCACGCTGCCTAATATGTCGAAACAAACATCTGTCCGAATTGCATTTATTAAAATAATGTACCCGTTCTGACTTACGTACAAATTCAACTTAAGAACAAACCTACAGGCCCTATCTGGTATGTAACCCGGAGACTACCTGTAATCAGAGCTTTTGCAGCAACACATAAAACTTAGCCCAGGTTCCTCCTATTTCTCTTGATTGCTGATGAGATGTTTCTGCACCTTGATTGTAGCTCACCTGGGGTAAATCTCGCTCCTCTCATCACACCTCTCTATAGCAGGGGAACTTCCCTCAGTACTCAGGATTGTTACAAAGCACTGATATGGGGGAAAGATACAAAACATTTCTGCTGCACTGAAAGTTCCCAAGAGCACAGTGACTTCATCATTCCCAAATAGAAGAAGTTTGGCACAAGCAGGACTCTTCCATCAGCTGGTCACCCAACCAAACTTAAGGAGAAGGGTTTTAATGAGAGAGGTGACCGAGATCCAATCGTCACTCTGACTGATCACCAGAGATCTGGGTGGAGATGGGATGAAGTTCCCCCAATCCTTGATTTGGGATTTATGGCAGAAGACGCATGAAAGTCTGCTTGGAGTTAGAAAAAAACTGAAGGGCTCTCAGACTGAGGAACAAGATTCTCTGGTCTGATGAAAATTGAATTGTTTTGTCCCAATTCTAAACATTGCAGGAAATGGCTCCTCACCTACCCAATACCATTCCATGGTGGAATCATGCTGCGGGGGGGGGGGGGTGCAGCAGCAGCAAGGATTGGGGACTGCTCAGGGTTGGGGGAATGTAGTAATGTACAGAGATATCCTCAATGAAACTCTGCTCCAGTGCTCAGGACTCGCCGAATGTTCACCTTCCAATATGGAAATGGCCCAAAGCACCGGAGTGCAGAGTAAGGACAACACAGGAATGTCCTAGAATGACCCAGCCAGAGTCCTGACTTGAACCCTACAGAACATCTCCGGAGAGACGTGAAAATGTCCGCCCACTAATGATTTATATCCAACCTGACTGAAATTGGGAGAATGTGCAAAGAAGAATGACGGAACACCCCCCCCCCCAATCCAGGTGTGCAGAGTCTGTTCCATCATCACCCAGAAAGACCCGATGCTCCAATAAGTACAAAGCACTTATGTAAATGTGATTTTCTGTTTTTCCTTTTAATAAATTTACTTAATTGTCTAAAATTCTGCCTTCACTTTGTTATTATGGAGTACTGAGTGTAGAATAATGAGAAAACTTAGCATGAAATGTCAGGCTGCAGCATAATGTAACGTGAAGGGGTCTGAATACTTTTGGAAGCCTCTGGAAAGGTTTAGGGCGTTTGTTTTAAGAAGGTTTGGAAATATAAAACCCTTGGAGGTCAGCTGCAAGTCAGATGTTTCAGTCAACAAGTTCTGATCTCCAAGATGATGTGATCATTACAAGTCTAAAGGTTGTCTGCACAGAGCCCAAACACATCTACAGACCGATCACTTTTTTATTATAGTAAAAGGTGTCTGTCCCTTTCTTATGATGGGGAAAAATGTGTTTTTGGGTTCAGTTTGTGGAAGGATCAAAGGCTTTAAGTGAGTGATATATCCATCCCCCCTTTAATGACCTAAAACCAAAAGACAATCATTGTCATACTGGGGGCCTTTGTGTCTATGTCTTCCAATACTTCCCATCATTCCCCTGGGACTCAGCCTGCCATGGCTGCTGTAATAGTGATGTAACTCAAGTTGCTGCACAACTAGAAAACAACCTTAGTTATTCCCTACTATGATTCCCCCGCTGTGTGTGAGAAACATAATCACTTTTACCAAATGTAGACATCTGAGCGAATTTATCAGTATTCCTTTCCAGTGACCAGCTTGATTTGCACTCTATTGGACACGTTTCTAATCTTACCAGTTGGTATCTTTGTGGTCCAGTGCACACGAGTAGGTCTGCTGCCCATTTTCTCTTTGATTGATCCGGTTGATGTTTAAATCAACTGCACAAAGTTCTGCCTTCAGACTGTTCTTCCCAGCTAAAAAGCATTCAGAATTCTGATTTGATATATTCAATTATTATTTTATTGGATTGGAATTGAAAATCTGCTCAAGTGTACCAACCCTTACTTACCATAGTGATAGTGGCTCACTAATTGCCTGATGACCATGTTGGTGCCAGTTCCCAGTGTTGGTGCCAGTTCCCAGTGGAGCACTGTGCATTGCTGGCTCTTCAGATTGTGGCTGAGAAAAGTTAGGCTGTGCACACGTCCAATGGTTCTAGGGGCCGATATTGGACGGGAAACTGCCTTATGGCCAGCATCCATTGTCCGAACAGCCGTCCTGGCAGATCCATGGACGCCTTAATAAAAGGGAAGGGGGAGAGCACGCAGCAGGGTGCTGCTCCATCATTCTCCCCCTCCCCTCTCCATAAAGCAGAATGGTGATGTTATGTACATCACTCGTTCATGCATCGTGCAGTAGTTTGTCGTTGGAAAGGATCATGAAAGATCCTTTCAAATAACCGTTATTGCATGTGTGTATTCAGCCACACAATAACCACCATGGTGTTAATTATTCCTCTGATGAGCCTAACCCATGCTGTGTGTTTGTCGGGCGATATCACCAAAATCTTACTTTCAGGGTCTGACAATTGTCGAGTTGTTTGTCAAGATAATGACAAGTCTCAGAAATAAAGGTCGCTTTGTCTAAAGATGAAAAAACTATTCCAGTGAAATTGGGAATCCGATGGCGACCCAGTGATCATGTGACTGGTGCTGTTTTTTTTTTACCAGTGTTTATGATGACCTAAAATATTCTTTGTGTCAGCAGGCACCCCAGAAAAATGTATCATTTCTCAACGTGCCATCAAAAAGAAACAACTTGCAACTCCACATGTTTGAGGGCCTATTCATTCTTTTTGTTTTGTCACAAGTAAAATTTGGATTGTGCACTCACTTTGAATGGGCTGCCAACACACCGCAATGCATCAAAAAATTATTTATCAATTGTTTTTAATCATAGCACATGCCAACCCATAGTATGTGTTGCCCACTATTGCATTAAAGTGTCATCTAAAACGAATTGCATTGCAAAGTTTCAGTACCAATTAAAGCATGTGTTTCCAATGCAGTGTGAATGAGCCCATATAGAACCCCCGTGTCTAGAATTGTATCATTTGCCCAATGTTGTCCCTACATCCAGCACTACAACATGAATCCAATGTGAGTTGTCATTTTGGGCTTCTGAAGAGTCGCTGTGATATCTTTTCTCTGCTATATTACACCAGTGGCTGGGTGGCATTGGCACAGCCTTGCCCACTAATGGCCATGCCAGCTCTTCTGCTAGACGCAGCTGTAGTTGGTAGTCTGGTAGTTTTACCCCAGATGTGGCAGAGGGGAAACTTCCCATGTGGTTTGAAGAGTGAAGGAATCAGCCTCTCTCTTTCCATGTTCCAGGGACAATTTAGTGGTGGACTGTGCTGCAGCCGAGGGAAGAGGAGGAGGCGCCTGGGCCATGCTGGACAACAGCAAGCTGCACAATCTGGGTCAGCCGTTCATTGTCAATGGCAATGATGGCTTAATTAGGTAAACACAAGCGGGGTAGACTGGTAAAGGCAGGTAAACCTAAAATTACACAGCCCTCTGGTAAGTACCCAATGCTGTACATGTGTGCACTTGGTCATACCACCTACTGACCTCAACAAGCAACCCCAGCAGAGCTCCCCCTTGGGGTAGTGTAGTATAGCAGACATTGAAGTGGGTTATGGCCCCACAATATGATGTTTGTGAATGGTATGACTTGTAGTAGTTAGTCCCCTGTGGCTAACTACTACTGCATGATGTGATCATTGGCCCTCCATTATGAGTGGCAACCTTTTACATTTGTGCAGTTTGAGGCCAGTTCAGTTTGGGTGCCTGATAATGTGAAATTGTATTATTCCTGTTCTTTTGCTGCACTTATCCTATAAATGTCTGACTCTCACCTATCCTGTAAATCTTTGAAACCATTCAAACCTTTATGTTATGTTATCGTTTATCCATTATCACCTAAAACTGCATGATATGTCTGTCACTATTTTATTTTTTTTCATGACTTTTTAATGCATTTATACATGGAAGTGAATAGAATGTGTTGTGTGAATGTGTGTGAAAAATGTGTGAAGATTTATACAGACCTCCTATGTCTCGCCTGCTCTGAGGTGTGTGGTGGAGACTGCTGGTGTGGCCTCCTAATTCGCCTGTTGCATCTTTTCCTGTGCTGGAGGAGTCTCCATGTATTCCATAGAAAGGCCTTGTGTATTTCCCTACGATGGGCAGTCATAGCATTGATATCTCTTGTAGTGCCTGGCCAAGAGACATTGGGTGACAGAGGCTGTGCCGGTCCCAGCAAAGTGTATGAAAGTATGGGATGTAACTAAATATTTGCAGCATTGCACAGAAGACCTCATAGAACTGACCCGTTCCTTGTAGTTATCGTGTGATTTATTGTCCCAAAAGCCATTTCTGACAACAGAGCAGATAAACAACTGTCCTGCAAATGACTGACTGTTAGGCTACGTACACACTTGCAATGGTTCTCGTCCGATAATCGGCTCAGGGACGATATCGGACAAGAATCTGGTGTGTGTACAATGTCCGAACGACCGTCCTGGCGGATCCACTGATGATGGAGGACGAACGATCTTAATGCAAGTGATGGGGGAGAGCGCACAGCAGGGTGCTGCTCATTCGTTCTCCCCCTCTCCATAGAGCAGAACGGTGCTGTGTGTACAGCACTCTATCATGCATCGCGTAGTCGTTGGAAAGGATCATTAAAGATCCATTCCAATGACATTTATTGCAAGTGTGTATGCAGCTTAAGGTTTTCAGCCTGACATCTCCAGATGTTGACATGAAGGATATTTACAATGCCTGATCCAACCTGGGAAGCTCTGATGTGGAAAAGTTCATTGTAGTCTTTTGGTCAGATGATATAAGAAAAATATGGGAGCTGCTGTTGCTAACCTTCACCTTCATTGCTGTTACATTGTTCCTAGTTAAATGGCTTTGTTGCTAATCGTTGACCACGCAAAGTCTTAGTATGTTAGGAAGGAAACAAGAATCTGCATGATTCTGTCATTATCACGAGTCATGAGAAATGTTGTAAACCTCCATTGCTGAACTCATTCTAATGATTGCTAATTCTCTGGATGTAAAACTGACCCTTTGGTGCCATTGGTTGCAGTCCCACACCTGAAACAAGCATGAGATAAGGTTGATGACTTGTGCTGTATATAGATGGAACGCCTGAGCTGTATATTGGTTCTATTTTAGTGACCTGGATTGTATCAAAGGCGATGGTTCAGAACTCCATCCAGGAAATACATTTCCTGACCATTATAGTGGGTGGGAAGAAATTGGAGAAAACAGCCGGGTGGTTACTGAAAAGTGCTGGGTGGTGCGTCCAACTAAAAGAGTCTGGGGAGAACACTGATGGGTCGCTGTATGTGATATTGGTTCTGAGCTCTTTTACCTGAAATTGTAGGTTGTAAGCTCTGCTAACTAATATTGTGATGTTTCTAAGCTGTGCCGGCTAGTAATGTGTATCTGTAATCTCTCCTCTAGTGTATTCATATTAGCATAATGTGTAGACCCTGCTGCGTGCTTGGAGACTCTCCTGTGTATGGTTTGTGGGTCCTAAGGCTTCAATAGTCAGAGGTGTCAATTATCTGGCAGTAATGGGTTTATGTTTAAATTTATAGTATAAGCAGCACCTTGATGGATGTGGACAGCACAATCTCCAGTGGACGCTCAACCCCAGCCATGATGAACGGTCTAGGAATGTCTTCTTCATCCAGCAAAAACATTTCCTACAACTGCTGCTGGGACCAGTGCCAGGCAAGCTTCTCGTGCAGCCCTGACCTCGCCGAGCACATCCGCGCTATTCACGTGGACGGACAACGCGGAGGGGTAATTTCTTTTTATTGACCCCCTAGTACTAATAGGGTTGTCCTGCACATATCTGATTCTTGGTGGAGTGGAAGGACAGGAAGGAATAGGCCAAAGTGAAAGCTTTTAGCATAGGTGAGTGTGTTTTCACTCATTATCTTAGATATCAGTCTGTCTTCCTCCTTTTAAATCGGATTGCTTTTTCTGAGCTTTGAGACGGCACCAATGCCGAGAGCTGGTGCTTTTAATTGTATTCTATGAGCAAGTAATGTTTACAAACTCTAATGGAATAGAGGAAGAGCCATTACTTAAAAGGCTGCCTAAAATCCACTGCAATAGAACATCCCAGCATTTACTACTTGTGTTTTATTATTGATCAAAAAAACAGAAAACATTTTCAGGTGCATGCTCGCTACTGTACAACAGTCTGGGGGCATCATTCGCATAAAACTGACAAATGCCAGAAAAAAGGAATGTCACTAGTTTGCCATGCCAACATTAGTCTTTTTACCCTATCAAAAGATGTCTATTTTAGCCCCTTAACCTGCAATAAAAAGTTTTTTTTTCTTTGACCTCACTGATACATTGTAAACAGGTGTATGTCCAGGCATTACCTAACTTACAAGGGAGCAACTTTGTTTTGCTAGGAAATAAATGAATGTGTTTGGAAAGAGTCAGAGAGTGGTGAGGATAGGTCAGAGCTATAGTCAAGCAGGGAAGATGGGTGAAACGTCTTGGGATTTTAAAGCGGCAATTCAAACTGAAAATTTGGAACTTGCAAAATTTAGGCAGATTCCAAAAGTAGGTAGGTAGGGGCATTGGTTGGGGCAGCAGGTAAAAAAATGAATGTATATATCATAAGCAGCTGTTTCCTCCCCGTCTAGGGGTTCCATACATTTTGGCTCACATGGTGTCTAATGTTCTTGAGTATCAGACATCGTTTTCTATACTGTGTCCGAAGTTCTCACTATATTCTATGCAGTTCATTTTGATGCAACTATCAGTGTGAACCATTTGTGGGGAATTTTTGTGCACTGCTTTTTCCAGCATCCGATTCTCCTAGGCATTATCTTAGGCTTTTGTGTCAATGTCCAAGCCTTTCAATAGACAGCTATTTAACCCAAAAATAAAGACATCCTGTGTACCCCTAGTGGTTTTGGGAAAAGGATTTTAATGGTTATTACAAATTCTGTTTTTACTTACACAAGGGCTAAATTATAGGGAAATGTATATGTATTGCCAGAATGTTCCGTGCTTTATTTTTACTGGACATACTTTAAGGTTGCGTTGATATATTCAGGAATATTTTGCCTATAACATCTAACTGCATTGCAGGTTTTCGTCTGCTTTTGGAAGGGGTGTAAGGTGTACAACACACCTTCTACTAGTCAGAGTTGGTTGCAGCGACACATGTTAACGCACAGTGGAGATAAACCTTTCAAGGTAAGATGGCATTGTTGGACTTAGCACTATAGGCAATACCATTGGGGTTCCTTTTTTATGAATTGGAAATGTGCTTGTATTTTATCTCACAGACTGACAATTGTCTTTGCAGTGCGTCGTTGGAGGATGTAACGCCAGCTTTGCATCACAAGGAGGTCTCGCCCGCCATGTGCCCACTCACTTCAGTCAGCAGAACTCTTCGAAAATGTCCAGCCACAAGTCCAAAGAAGATTCGCCTTCCAAAGCTGGATTGAACAAGCGCCGGAAACTGAAGAATAGACGGAAACGATCACTGCGTAAGTAGATGGTGCACTGCACGGTGGAGCTGGTTTCGGTTTTACTGCAGCGGAGGTAACGTATTGTGGCCACTGTTTGAGGCTACAGAACCTCTTTGGTCCTTCTGACCTCAGATCTTCTGAGATTCTTTTGGTCTCTCCCATAAAACAGAGGTGGTGTTTTGGCTTGAACACTGTTAGAGGCTGCAGAAGCTTTGTGGTCCTTGGAAATACAACAGCCTGACCACTGTTTGTGGGTACATGTCCTTCTGGTACCTCTTTTAGAGCAAAAAAGGTTGAGCACATTTTGTCTCTATGGAGCAGAGAAGGTGCATGTTGAAGCCACTATTGGAAGGTATAGAACCTCTATGGTCTTCATGGATAGTCCTAAGATCAGTACAGCTCCAGAACAGATGAAAGGTAGATTCCACTGCTTTCCCTATTGCAGAACTAGATGCCCTAACAAAATGGTAATTACCTGTAATGGGTGGAGCAGATAAATTCAACAGTGCGGTTTTGCTGAAACCCTTACATGAGCTTCATGTGCCAAAATAATGGAAATACATTCTTCTTTCCTATTTCTATCATGCCCTTTTACATACAATATTCCAGCTGTATCTCTTCCTGCAGTGGGGTACAATGTTTAGTTCATGGGGAATGGTAGCTAATTCTTGTCCAGTAAGCACTTATTCTACTCATACTAGAGATGAATATTGCAAGGGTTCATCCTTTTAACAATCTGGCATATACCAAACATATAACGCCCCAGTCACCAGTTATATAATCTTTACAAATTCTGTTTTACTGAAAACCTAATAATGTTGGGCTGTAACCTGCTTTGGTAACTGTATATGAAAACTGTTATTTTATTCCCTTAGATGGTTTTACATTTTGAAGATATCAACATATGTTCCTCGGTTCTGTCCTATAAATAAATCCTATAGGTGTCTATTATCCGCTGCAGCTTCACCCCCCTCCCTTTTTTTTATTTTCAAGGTGTTTGGGGGGTAAAGTCAGATTTGTGCATTCAACTTTCAACTGCAGCTGGTTCACATATACTTTGATAAATTGTTGTCTTAATTCTTGATATTTCTATAAGTCACTGCACGTTCCTTGAGTGGGGTGGTGTGTGTGTGTGTAGGGCTCTGGGCAGCCTTTGCTTCTTCCTCTTGGGCTAGGTTGGGTTTGTATCCACACTCTTAGGTGTCCTGAGGTCCTTCACAAATCTTTTTTTCTCTGCCCAAAGTGGCCCATACTTCTTAATATTAAGAGCACAGATTTAAAATAATTAGGTCAGACCCACGGGGTTCTGTTTAGTAAGAAATAAAAACATGTTGCTGTCCCAGTGGGGTTTATTAGTCCTTACCCCATTAATCAATGGATGTACTTACATCTCCTGGACAGATGAGACCAGATCACATCTCTACAAACGGTGAGTTCCCTTCATCACCTAACACAGAGTGGGGCCGTCATACCCCATTTCTCTGTATTTTTTAACGATCTTGATAATTTTACCTTGTGATGGGTATGATCCAATCCTCACTATCTCATGTTGTGTGTGTTGATGGGAAGGCTTTAATAAACTGTCTTTCTTAACATCATTCAGATCTTCTTCACAAGTGACTGAAAAGCCGATCACCAGAGACTTCATGTTCGAGGTCTTGTAAATTATAATGTAATGATATTGGCGGTAAAGACTGAATGCTTGGTTCACTTCTTAGTTATAGAGTACCAGCTGTAAATTGTGCATTTCTAGAACATTAATCAAGTGTACATTATTTGTCTTAAATGCTGTCTTCATAGGAAGAGCTGCTTCCTGCCAGAGATCTTGGCCATCTTCTAGACAAAGAGGTATTAAAGTGGGAGTGAACTTTAAAAAAAAAAAAAAAAAAAATTGGGAGCAGGCAGCATTTTATTGCAAGGGGCATTCTGTGTTAGTTCTGCACTACAACAAATATACCCGCCTGTTCACAATCCTCTATTTCATGTACACTAAGCTGCACATGTGCTGGCGATTTAGCGAGGAGAGGTGTGTTTAGTTCCGTTCAGGAGCTTCAGTCATTTCTCATTTTTCTGCAGTGTCCCATTCACTCTCCTCCTTCTATTGGCAAAATCTGACTTGGTTTTTCTTTTTGCAGCCAGACCACACGACTTCTTTGATGCTCAAACGCTGGACGCTATTCGCCATCGTGCCATCTGCTTTAACCTATCGGCCCAGATCGAATCGTTAGGGAAAGGAAATAGCGTGGTCTTTCATAGCACGGTGAGTGAGGCTGGCAGTGCCCTTCTGCACTATCATCCATACAAGCTGTTCAGTTTGTCAGGTGTTTCAAACACAGTATTTGCATTTGATGGCCTCAGCAAAACATCTTCTATGAGCCGTGTTCTCCCCAACCCTAGCACTTTTTGTATAGTAATGAAAGGTTTTACAATGCAGCGGCACTGGACAGTTGGGGCATAATACAAAGACAATAGCAACAATGGACATACTAAGGGGTGGGTATTATAAAGCTAAAACAAAGTATAGGTGGTTGGTAAAAAGCTGACAGAAATGTAGGAATTGCCGGATTGCAGTGGCAACAAAATCTGGGATAGTGCATTTGTCATGTGTTGGCGCGACATCTTTTCACTACCCACCTACAGCTTGTCCCCACCCATCTGAAAAAAATTTCTAGGGAGAACACTGATGTGGTTGTGGTGTAGTTACCACTTCCTCTTTGCCACTAAACCGCTTTCTCAGGGGAGATGCTACATGTAGTTTCAAGACAAAATTTAGAACTTGGTGTAGGAGAAATTTTAACTACTTGGTTTCTGTAGACTGCCACTCTTCTTTTTAAATTCTAGCAACAACTTCATTTATGTCCCCTTTCATTCTTTTTTATGATTCTTTTATGGCAGTACACAGAGAGTCTTCAGTAACAGATTAAGGCTAGGTACACACGTTAGACTTTTGTCATTTGAATGAATTATTCACAATCCTTTCCAATGATAAAAGACTAAAAGATACATGAACGAGTGCAAATACATACAGGATCATTCTGCTTTATGCGGAGGGGGGACAACGAGCGAGCGTCACCCCGATGTGCTGTCTCCTCTTCACTTGTATTAAGTTAGTTTGTGAATCTGACAGGACGGATCCATGAACGATGTCAGACAAGCACTGTCCACACGTCAGATTCTCATCCGATACCATCCCTGAAACGATTATCGAACGAGAATCATATGACCTGTGTACATAGCCTAACGGAATTAGCTGATATTTTGATCTCATTTTCTCCCCCCACCACTGGAGATATTCCAGCTGTGCTACATACAGTGACACATCAGTAGACTTCCCACTTGTTATAGTCTCTGACATACTGCAGGTGGTCTTACATCTCATTAGTACTTTGTTACCCCAGTATGGATTTATTCATTGTTTAACATGTATATGAAGTTATGTCTTGTTTTGTAATTATGCAGCAAAAAGAGATCCCCATTCTAGACTTAAGATATTGGGGTGGGGGGTTGACATTTTCCACCAAACACCTCCTTGGATCTGCAACTCTGAATCTAAGGGATCCCATCATTCGTATCAAAGTAATTGTATCTTTGTAAAGATTTTCCCCAACCCCTAATATCCATATAATCATCTGGGATTGCAGTTGTTAAAGTTCTGCATTGTTTTTAGTCTATTTAATGTTCTGGTATGATCTGAATGTGGAATTGTATTTTATCAGGTTATGGCAAAGAGAAAAGAAGAATCTGGAAAGGTGAAGTTGTTGCTACACTGGACTCCAGAAGACATGTAAGTTATCTGCCCTGCACACATGTGCCATGCTAAGCAATCCACACTGCCAATTTTATTGGATTCATTACGTTGAAAGTCTTGTACATAGGGAAGGGAAGAAGTATGCCTACTCTATTTTATGATGTATGGCAAATAGTGGGATTCTGCTGCCTTTGTATCTCACCCCCACCACTGATTATTATTGGCTTCACCCAGCTAAATGTATATTACGCTCATTTAAAAGTCTTTACAAGGTTCATTGGTGGGTTAGCTTGACTCTGTCAAATTAAACATTTTTACTGCTATTTATTTCAACTTAAAACCTATGATTTAAGTTACACTGGATTGTACACCAGTACTGTAATTCAGGAGGAGAGGGAGGCAAACTTCCCAAATGTGGTCTAGCAAAGATCTTTTTCTACTTTGTGAAAATCAAGAAATCCTTGAATTGGCACACAGCAGAGGTAACAAAGTAATTCTCAGATAAAATACTGATATTGTGTATATATAATATGTGCACTGAGAATTGCCTGCAAAAAAACTTTGAGGCTCTTTGACCAGTTTTAAAATGTTCTTTTCTTTTCCACACTACATCCAGGAAGTTTGTACTTACTTCCTGGTTCTGCTCCAATCTCATTGGATAAAAGTGATGTAATGTTTATTTCTTCTTGTGTCAGGAGCAATACTTCAAATTTAGGTTAAATAAGTTAATAGATATTTCAATATCCTCACAGTCACTGTCTACAGACAGATTGTTTTGGATGATGTCATATGTTTCAATTGTTCCCCATTTGCAGCCTCCCGGACGTCTGGGTGAACGAGACAGAACGGCACCAACTGAAGACCAAGGTTGTCCATTTATCCAAACTCCCGAGAGACACCGCTGTACTTCTGGACCCCAATATCTATAGGTCAGTCACATCACCTATTCACACACACACTTGTTCACTGCAAATGTATGTTTGGTGTTTTGTTTTCCCCAAAGTTGTTTGACTCTTTTTATGCTTGATGTACAGAAATCCTAGTAAAAGGATTGCACACAGTGGATCGCTGAAAGATCACTGCTCTTAGATCCTATCCTGGTTTGTATACAGTTTTTATTTACCATAAATCTGTGATATTCTGGGTTCCTCCTCAGTAATAAACCATTAGCAGCTGCTTGTTAGGTTTGCATTTTTCTTTCTCTGATTTGTTGGGTTCCAGATGGGGGTACATGAGCAGAGTGCTCCCCCTCAACTAGATTGCGACCCATTCATTGTGACTTTCTCATCTCTGACCTATCAGTTGAGTGTCTGCTAAAGAAACTCAGTGGTTTAACCCATCCCATCTGCAATCTCTATTTAACATTCCCCAGCATGACGCCTTGTGCTGTAATTCTCTCTCCCTCTCTGTTTTTATACCCCGGTGTTCCCGCCAGTAACAGACTTCTATTCTATGGTATAGCCTACTCCCTGTTCTGTGTTTACAGAGGTGCAGCAGTGTGGTCCTAGGATGATAATCACATACTGTACTGTATAGAGAAGCAGCAGAATTGTGGTGCTTTCCTCTACTCCTAATATGAATTTATGAAGTTAATTTTTATTTATTTTAGTTATAAAAAGGAAATTTTAATAATCATCTTCCTGTTGAATCACTTACCAGCTCTGAACAAGATGCTGGCTCTCGGTCTTGGTTATCACTAACAGCTGCAGTCCCCACAGCTGATTGAGAGCAAATAAAAGTGGTTCTCCATAATGTCAGCATTTTTCAGCTAATAGAAAAAGCCTTAGGATGATCATTTTAATCTGGTAACACTGTAATTGCCAAAAACAATTACAGTATTAGAAATATTTGTTTAAATATTAAAAAGCTGACCCCCAGCTTAATAAAGATAGAATGTGTGTACTGGCAGGACACTTGGTGAGTCAGTCATGTTTTTATATTGAATGACTATATACCTCTGTACCAGTTTCTGTGCATGCTGGGAATCTAACCCTGTCAGGTCAGTCCCTGCTGATGTTTTTGTCTCTTTTGTTGCAGATCCATGGCACACAAACATAATAAGAGAAGATAACCGCAGATGGCGCCATAGAAGCGGCGTAGTCCCAACCACTGACAAACATTTCGATAGAAAATTGCACATTTGCTTGATCCTTGTCCCGCCAGTCTTTGATTGCAGTGTACACTTAATGTAACATTGTGTTGTGGGGTATAACTGTTGGCTTTTCGCTTATCTCTCCTCCCTAATTTGCCCGTGTTAGGCAGTTCATGATGGCTGCCCTCGTCCATTGTAAATCGTGCTGTCATTTTATCTCCAATCAGTAACGAGACCATTTATGGGAAATATCCTCTCGTTACTGGCCGCCATTGTGGCTTCATCCTCTGACCGTTCATTGTCACACAGCAGTCACGGCCCAGTAAATGACCCCAATAACAAATCCCCCTCTAACAATCCTGACATCAGTCATGGGCAACAGATCTAAAAGTGTATTTTAATGACCTATAAAATGTATAATGCACCAAAGTCAGGCACAAGATCTGCCGAACAGAACTCTATTTTTTTTTTTTTACTAAGAAAAATGAAAATTGATCGTATTTCCTGGTCCTGTCCAAGTGTGTGTCCCTTGTAAATAATACTGGAGATTTGTAATATATTTTTATATTATGAACTTTACCTTCCTGTAGATGTTTGTTTTTAGAAGCATGAGATATACTGTAAATATCTGGAAACCATGAAGTTTATTTCATTAGGCCAGATTTCCCTTTTTTTTATAAAGAAATGAAAAGCACCTTGTAATAATAAAATCGTCCCTGCGAAATAAAATGTAATACATCTGCTGTGGGCAGATACGCTGCACAGCAAATCAGGGCTCTGGTGACCCTCCTGCCTCTTGCAAGAGGGCACTGTGTGTTGTCACCCTCCCCAATCTGGAATTGTATGAATGGCAATGCCACACGTGGGGCAGTTTGAAAACCTTTCTTCTGTTGGCCCTGTTTCCCTCACCAATCTGGAATTGTATTAAGGGGAATGCCACATGGGGCAGTTTATGAACTCCCTTCTGCTGGTGCTATGTGTTGTTACCCTTCCTATTCTGGAATTTTATGGAAGGGAATGCCACACACGGGGCAGTTTATGAACTCTTCTAATGGCACTGTTCCCCCCCCCCCCTATTCTGGAATTGTACAAAGGGAAATACCACACATAGGGCACTTTATGAAATCTTCTGCTTTCACTGTGTGTTGTCACCCTCCCTATTCTGGAATTGTATGAAGGAAAATGTCACACACAGGGCAGTTTATAAACTCTTCTACTGGCACTGTTGTCACTCTTCCTGATCTGGAATTGTATAATGTGGAATGCCACATACAGGGTAGATTATGAACTATTCTGTTAGCACTGTGTGTTGTCGCCCTCCATTCTGGAATTGTGTGAAGGGGAATACCACACACTGGGCAGTTTATAAACTCCCTCCTACTCGAACAGATTTAGAGGAGCCGGAAGATGTTCTTACCTCCTCATTACCCCTCTTCTGTAGTTAAAGCACTTCCTATATACTGTCCTTCGGCACCAAGTGATGCCTTGAATCTGATGTAGTTATTTGTTTATGTATTTGGCCTTCTATCATGGTACAAAGGAACCTTGGTGGAAATTTTTTTTGTAATTTTTACAATAAAATCTTAGAAGATGCAAAGAGTTGTGTGATGTCATTCCTCTACACCCCACATGCTGTAACACTTCAAGTTAACTGTCTGTCTCTTCTCACCTTCCGAATACAGGAGATACTGAGTACACTAGACAAGGACTTGCACCTGTTAATAGGAGAGGTAGTAGTTTAATTCTAATTCTAGGTATACATTATGCAATTCTCAGTTGGCATACTAATTGATCCTTCATAAAAGACTACCAAAGTTTGTTGTAATACCATTCTTAACCTATTTTGATTTTTTTTCTAATAGATTATCTAATGCAGTTTTTCTCAACTAGGGTTCCTCCAGAGGTTTCTAGGAGTTCCATAAGTTATTTGTGCCTCTCAGGTCAATTTACCTGCCACCAGTGATCTTTTTGGCCTTTGGTAAGAGTAACATTTTTTACACCAGTCGGCAATGTAACGTTACTACCGGCTATCATGATAATGTGCTGTGAGCTGGGGATATAGTAATTATAGCAGGGGTTTCATGAAGACTTGAAAGTTATTTCAGGACATTCCTGCATGTTAAAAGATAACTGATGTTTGATGAAAGCGTTCATATTGTGTTTAGGAATTAATTGCAGGGATGGTTAGAATCCAATATAATGTGCACAACAGGTTTGCAAATCTGGGAACACAGCTCAAGGATCTTGCTGATAGAATCTTTGGGAAACAGATAAGATCACAATTTTTCTTTTTTAAATACAGATGCTCCTCACTTATCGACCAGGTTCCATTCCTGCGATCTGGACGTTAAGCGCGGACCATAGGAAAGTGTAGCACTACAAGTGTGCAGTGCCTGTCGGTGACAAGCTCACAGTCAGCCTGCAGACCAGGGATCGTGCAGGATCACGGAGGAGAAGCCATGTGGATGTACAGTGTGCTGCTCATAAAAGCCGGCAGTCGGAAAACAGGTAAGTCGCTAAACAAGAATTGCCTGTATTTCAGGTGTTAAAAGAATTTATTTTCAACAGTTTTGTCATTCAGGCAAAATCATTAGTAATATTATTCCTATTAATGTGCTATACTGACATCCTGGATGGTGTTTGGTGAATTGTTTTAAATTCTTCAAGACAAGTCTTAAATAATATATTTGGACATGCGATTTTAATCATATTCTTGGTGTTGTCAGGTGTTCTGATGAGAAGAACTCTATACATCATTATAATTACACCCTTCCCACCCCCAATGTTCCTGCCTTGTTCACAGGATACATTGTATTCCAGCACACTATGATAAGATAAGAGGAAATGACTGGGAATAAATAACCGGAGATAAGATGAAGAGCCAGGTACCTCCATCTCCAATGCCAGGAGGCATCCTACAGCCATTGCTTATTCTGCACATTAATTACTCTTTATGAGGGATGGCAAGTAATTGTTGGCAATAAGCACCAGCTGCACCCAGTGACAGAAATCTTGCCTGTCACATATTCCATGTGGTGGATAAAATGCATATATCGCTTGCAATACATTCACACATACAGTGTACTATAGGCAGTCGTAGATTGGAACAAACTGGCAGGCCAACCAATCTGCTGTAAAGGATCGGTAATAGAGCCAGGAATTGTCACTCCCCTGTCCCAAGAGCTTAAGTAAAATGCCAACTTTAAATGGTTGGTAATTTGGTTAGTACAGTGCTGGTAATTCCATCCGCAGCACAGCAAAATTAAATTACGTAACTTTCACCTCTCCAAAGTCCTAACCTGCAGACTTCCAAGGTGATATCGTCTGGAATGAGGCAGCACTGCAGGATTTATTAGCGTAGTAATTACTGAGCTGGGGCTCATTGTCATGGCATTGATTTGCTCCACTTTCTGCTAACAATCTGCTGTACCTTGCATACTCCTGACCCTGTTTGAGTGTGTCACTCAAGCTTTACTTAAAGGCGGAACGGGGGTCATTGAAGATGAATTTTGAACATAATTCAGGGGAATAAGCCCTTTTTGCTGATTGTCAGGGAGCCAAAGGCGCTCTTTTGGATTCTTTTATTAAAATTTGGAGTTTTACAATTTGAGGTTACGGAGAAGACCTCACCTAATGCTTCACTTTGTTATTCTATTCTACCTAATAACCTTTCTATGTTTAGTTATTGCCTAGTTTATATGTTACAGAGATAATTTAATTTGTGAAACAAGCAAAGGATCTGAGAAAAAAATTAAAAAAGAGAGATTGCAAAGATGTAATGGAAAGACACTTTCTAAGAGCAGGTAAGCTGGAAAGGAAAGATTTGATAAAACATCGGAAGAGAAGAATTAGAGTTTGTCTATACAGGTACTGGGATTGGGGAGGGGGGCTGACCTTACTGAACTCATTCTAAAGAATTGGATGTGAAGCTGATCTTTTGCATGCATATGGCTGTGTGAAAATTGGCTAAAGACCTGAGCTGTATTAATATTATTATTAATATTATTACACTATATATATATATATATATATATATATATACCTCCATCATATTACACACCGCTGTACAAAGTCCATAGTCGTGTCACTAACTGTCCCTCAAAGGAGCTCACAATCTAATGTCCCTACCATAGTCACATGTCATTAATGTAGTCTAGGGCCAATTTTTTTTTTTTTTTTTGTATATTCATTCTGGGTCAGTAATCTTGTACTGTGTATGCAGCAATATGCATTACCTACTCCTGACCCTGCACTGTTTATGTTGCGCTGTTTCTTACATAAGTATGACCTTGCACTGTGCATGCAGTGATGTACATTACCTACTCCGCATGCTGTATACTGTGCTTTACCTTCTATACACCCTAACCCTGCGCTGTGATAGGCATGATATACCCAAGACCACTGCATATTACATTGTCCTGACACTTGCACTCCTATTTGCTACACTCTGCACGCTGTTGTATATTACATTGCCTTGACTAATATACTGTATCTGCTATGTTGTGCATTACATAGTCCTGACTGCTGTACTGTACCTTTACAGTAGCTGGAGAGGAACATGTGTATGAAACTGTTTAGCAGTACGTTTTAGTTACCATACAACCATGTCTAAATGTTTGTCTAGCTAGGCGTTTATATCCTATATCTCTTATCAGGCATATATTGTAGAATTGAGAATATACAGCAAATAGGTCTGTTGGGGTCATCCTGCACTCTTCAGCCAGCCCTGTAGATGGCGCTCTAATACAGCTAACTTCTCTTGGCATTATAAAAACTTTGTCTGTCTGCGAACTGTGCTGCAGCTACACAGGATAATATTTGGGTCAGTGATGAGAATCCAATCATATGATAATACCATTGTATGGGCAGAGAAATATCCCAGCCTGTCACAGGAAATTCTAACAATGTTTGTTGTAGTTATAAAGAAGATTTGACTCTGCAGAAACAATCTATGTACGAATCAGGTGGTGGTAGAGGCGACAGCGGTCTCTATACTGTCACTATAGATTTACAGGAATAAAATATAAGCATATTAGCGACTCGGTGTAGATCTTCTGTGCCAGCAACAAAAGGGAAGTTTTCCAAAACGAATGCACGAGTGACATCACAAACCCCCAGATATAAGTTATATTATACAGATGTGACATCGCCATCCTCTATTTATAAGTTAGGAGTGACATCACAATCTCACAATCTTCCAGATATAAATTGTATTGTACAAATGTGATGTCATTTCTCCCATGATATTATATTGATAATCTTTATATCAGTGCTGCATAATATATAAACTATAATTTACAGAAGTGACATCATTGCTCTTACAGGAGGGGCATCACCATTTCCCATATATGATATAATATACAGGAGTGACATCATTAACCCCTAGATATAAATTATATTATACTGCTGTGATCTCTTGCACTGAAGATATAAATTATATTGTGTAGAAGTAACATTGCCACTTTACTGTATACTTTTTGACTTTTATTACTAACTTTTATTTTTAAAAGGCCAACACATTACACAGTGCTGATATAGGTTATAATAAACAGAAGTGATATCACTGCTGTTTTAATAAATGAATGGGATATGATTGGTTGCTATAAATGACATTATTCTGTAAGATGAAGAAAATATAATAAGGTCCCCTTTGTTCGGCCTATTATTGTACTGCGCCTATTATTGTTCGGTCGGTATTAGCACATCTGGAGGGGAAATTTGGCTTTTACCAAGCTGCAGATCGTGTTGGAGTTGGACTGGGTTGAGGAATAAAAATGTTAAATCTCATTTTGCTAGCATGAGAAATGTGATCAGCTTGGCCTGGAAAATGCGCTCTGCAATCGTTACAGAGACTTGGACATTCTTCCACAAGCCGCCAAATACAACAAGACTTCTGACGGTGGGAAAAACAATCGGAATAATCCAGATTTAACCTCCTCCTGTACTCGACGTTCATCTTTGGCCCTGACAGGATTGTTATAAATCACCAGCGCGATGGCCGTTTCCCACTCTGAAAAGCAGAAGCATCGATTTTATTGGCCACAACTCGACAGCGAAACGGCTCTTGGCTCTGCGCCACGGAACAATGGAAACAGGAATTTCCAGATATATCGCCGCTGCGAATAAAGAGCGCGGCTCTGGCTGCGAGATGGCAGACTCTCTGCTTGGCACTGAGCGCTGGCATTCTTCTGCAGGCTTGTAGCAGAATTATCACACGGAGCTCCAGCCAAGGAACAGCGCAGGAAGAGGACCAGCAAAGACAAACATTTACATCAGGGAAAATAATGATCCAGGAAGGAGGTGACATGCTGTTTAGTGTGTGTGGAGAGGGTGACAACGGCGCAAGTGATGAAGAACAGGCCTAGTGTCCATTGTGATCACAGGGATCCTTCATTATATGTGGGGGGCAAATGCAGGATTCTTCCTCTCAGCGATGTCATATGTTCGAAAATGCCAGCAAAATGGTCAAAATGCATTCCAAAAGTTTGTAGTTAATGCATCAAAACTTTAAATTTTTTAGATGTAATGGGGAGGAGATAAAAACACCTGTTGAGTTTTTACTGCCAGGTGAAACTAGTATTTTATCTTCACTTCCTGCCTTGCTGACCACTTTTTGCCAAACAGGAAGAGAGCCAAACTTTTCAACAGTATAGAAAAAAAAAAAAAAAATTGTATGACCAGATATAACTAAAACTATTGTCAGGTTTGTATTTCTGTCCCTGTTCTCTCATTTCCTAACTGGTAAAACTGTTCTTACTGTTTCATAGAAGAGAAAAAAATAAAAGTCTCAGGAAAAACAAATCTGATGAAACCTTAAACTGAAATAAAACCATGAAATGCACATCTGCTGATGAAAACACAGGAACAACACAATACAGTGCCAGCTGGGGTCTTCTCTGGACAGATCCGGGAAAGATATTCCCAGCTTCTATTTAAAGACTTTATTAGAACTAAAGGTTTTCTGACATAAAGTTCTGGTCCTGGAGGGAAGACCTTTCCTTGTGCATAGCTGACTTCCTGTTAATGGAATCTGCAGGAATTATACAAAACTATAAAACAGGATCTTCCATCTTCTCCATTTGTATGAATGTTTCCAGAATGATGAGCAGATTTATTACCCCCTTCCAGAGCTGGCTGGACATCCCAACAATCGAGGGTGGAAACCTTAATTTGAACCACCTAATCATCAGAGAGAGAACATGATTGGATTAATGTGAATCTGAAGGGAATTTAGCAGATTGTAAGAGGCCAACTGTAGTTGCGATTAATTGTGGTTAGGTCAGATGTATTGGTAAATATTAATCAGAAGTCGTATTTTGTGTATAAATTATCCAATCGCTTTTTATCCAAGGAAAAAGAGCAGGAGGGCAAAATCTTGTACACATATGAGCAGTGTTTTGGGACTTCTGCTTGATTACCAATTGAATTATTGATTGGTTGTATTATGGCAGCAGAGAAGAAAAAAGCAGTCCTCAGGGCCGCTGCCTCCATATTCCAGTTGATATCCCTGTAATCTGCTTGCGTTTGGTCGCCTGTTCTAGCCGACTCTCCAGAATTATGTACTGTTCCCAACAATGTCCAGCAGAGGGTGACCACATAGCATGGAAAGTCCCCATTGGTTCCCCTGAATGACCCCCGCTGGATGGTGACTGCTCCCTATGCAGGAGGACAGTTGCTGCAATGTGTACTGTGTAACATACGGCAGGTTCTGGCATTGTGTGGCCTTCCTCCAGGTGATAATACGTCACAGAAATCCTGACAACTGCTGGCAGGATAGTCAAGGCTTCACCTTTCAAGGATTGCAGGAAATAAAATTCTTCATGCTCTACTTTATATGCGGCGATGGCTGCGCAGGAAGGCCGCTCTGTTGACTTATGATAATTCCGGATAAATGGGCCATTCATCGTCCCGACTGGCGGAATATTCAGAATGGACAATAACATGAAAACTAGTGGAGGTTTCATAGGCAGCAGAGATTTCACCGCACTAGTCAAATTGTAGGGTTATGCTGAAAAGATATTTAGAAGGGAAATGACTACTGAACTTAGGATAATCAGATTAGATCCTCTCCATTTTACCTTTGTGTTATATTGAATATAAAGTCAAATAAACCTGAGAGAAATATAAAGGCCACCATTCCAACGTCCTATACTGCAAATGTTCCAGCTGTCATGCTGATCCCTCACAAAATACACAATACACACAATCAGGATTTCAGACTCTCCTAAAACTTGTCTAATAGCTGTTAATCCACACGATTTACATAACAAGCATTCAACTAGAAAGCGTTCCTGATTTCTGCATTGCATACATTGTTGTAAATTATATGCTCCTGACCCCTGCACTCTACAAATTATGTAGTAAACAATATACTTCAGACATATGCACTCTGATATACTGATAGAACAATATACTTCAGATATATACTCCCTATCCCTGCACTCCCATTATTATGTTATAAATGATATATTCCTGACCCCTAAAGTCTCCTTTTTTTTGGAAATTATATACTCCTGACCCCCTGCACTCTATATGTTATTACCGTATGTTAGTTACATATACTTGACTCCTGCACTCTCTTCATTATGTTGAAAATGATATACTCTGGATCTCTACACTCTACTTTGTTGTAAATTTACGTACACCTGACTGCTGCACTCTATATATTTTATGTTGGTAATTATATACACCTGAACCCCTGCACTCCATGCATTATGTTGTAAATTATAAACCCCTGACTCCTGCACTCCATACATTATGTTGTAAAATATATACCCCTGACCCCTGCACTCTATACATTATGTCGTAAATTATAAACCCCTGACCCCTGCACTCTCTACATTAGGTTGTATATTATATACCCCTGCACACTATACATTATGTTGTAAATTATATAATACTGACCCCTGACCTCTATACATTATGTTGTAAATTATAAACCCCTGACCCCTGCACCCCATACATTATGCTGTTTATTATATACCCCTGAGCCCTGCACTCTATAAATTATTTTGTAAATTATAAGCCCCTGACCCCTGCACTCTATACATTAGGTTGTAAATTTTATACCCCTGCACTCGATACAATATGTTGTAAATTATATACTCCTGACACCTGCACTATGTACATTATGTTGTAAACTATATACCCCGACCTCTATACATTATGTTGTAAATTATAAACCCCTGACCCCTGCACTCTATATATTAGCTTGTATATTATATACCCCTGACCCCTCCACTCTATACATTAGGTTGTATATTATATACCCCTGACCCCTGCACTCTATACATTATGCTGTAAATTATATACCCCAGACCCCTGCACCCCATACATTATGTTGTTAAATATATACCCCTGACCCCTGCACTCTATAAATTATGTTGTAAATTATTAGCCCCTGACCCCTGCACTCTATACATTAGGTTGTAAATTATATACCCCTGCACTCTATACAATATGTTGTAAATTATATACTCCTGACCCCTGCACTCTGTACATTATGTTGTAAACTATATACCCCTGACCTTTATACGTTATGTTGTAAATTTCTAAACCCCTGACCCCTGCTCTCTATACATTATGTTGTAAATTATATACCCCAGACCCCTGCACTCTATACATTATGTTAGTAATTACCATAAATGACCATATGTTGGTATACCAAAATACAGCTAAGCATTGATGACACTGATGTGCTAATCACACCCTAACTGCACCTTACATAAATGTTTTGGTGATTTTATTCTGTCATGAGCTCATCTAACAGATGCACGATGTCAACGTGTGACAGTCATTCACAGGACCTACAAAGAAATCTGAATTCACGTCTGCACTTTCTCTGGTCTGATGCCCAATTTACAGTTTTGGTGAATTGCTTTTTTCATGACAGTGACCTTGGCAAGGTCCTGCATCATCACATGAAGATTAATGAAACAATTGTTTATTGTGTCACAAAAGAATTGAAAGTCGAATAAGAAATGCAGCAACTTGTAAATAGAAGATAAGTCATCTGGTTTTCAGGTGCCTCCAACCCACACAAATATAATATCTCTTTCACCTTAAAGAAAGTTTCTATAAATAATGCGACGTCCAGCTGGATCTCTCTGCCAAGCCGTGGCACATTACCACCCGTCCGTTTCTGAATAAGGAGATATTTAATTAGGACAAGGAGACAGTAATAAGCATTACCATTTCTCCTAAAATAAGCACACGGGCCTCTCATCCAAAATCCGACGCCTGACCTCAAGCGACGAACACAGGACGCCCGGTGCTAATTTTACACTCTCTAAATATATTAGCGTCTAATTACAGTTTGTGATTATAGAATAATGAAGAGAATGTTTGGATGGGGAACGGACGCCGCTGTATAATTTGCAGTTACATAATGTGGATATTGAGGGATTTGTCTCGGTCGCCTGTCAATCACGCAGTGTCTAATTGATTCTGATTGACGTGTCGTTGGATGCGCTGCTGCGAATGAAACGCTTATTAGGCTGGTGACCATACATTGAATAAAACCAATATTTTGTTATGGATTGTAAGGAAGCCAACAAAACTTCTGCCCACCTTCGAATCACTTTCCTGGATCTTCCATCCCGAATCAGCCAATGAATGGACGCAGTAAAAGTTTGGTAAATTAGTTTCTTCATACAAAAGTAAATGTTTGAGCCAGAACACTCCCTCCTTCGTGTGATAATGGTGACTTAGGCCTGTGCCCCAAGAGTATTCGTTTTCAGAAACGCTCCATCTATCATTTTAAACTCAATTTAGTGATTTTGCCTAGGCTGAGATGACCTCATCAGTCTGCTGCAGGCAGGAAGAAATACTTTCAAAATCTCCTTTCCTCCAGTGAACAGACTGCAACATTGTACTTTTTTAGCAATTTGCTTTTAAAATGATTCTGCAGAGCTGATCTGTGCAGACATATATGCCAAGAGATGCATGGGCACCATAATTGTGCCATCACCCATACGTCATCTCAGTCCCAGAAGTAGATAGACAATGGCGTTTTTTTTTTATCATTCACTCAATTAGATTCAATTATCTATTTTAGGATTTGCTGTACTCCAGGACAAAGGTGGACACAGCCACCACTGGGTCCCTGTGCAGAACTGATTTTGGCCCCCCACCGAACTAACTAGGAGTCTTCTGGGGTCCCCTGTTGACTGAGAAAGAGTCCAGGGCCCTTTGCACACTTTGTTCCTCCTCATATCTGCCTCTGGGCCTCTGTATTGAAGAAAAAAACATCTCTGGTGGACTGAATTTGCTTAAGGCAATTGAATAATAAAACTAACCAATCAGAGGCCAGCTGTAATGTGTATAAAGCAGGTCAGACACTTAGTGCAAACATCTGATTGGCTGCTATGGATAAGGACAATTGTTTTGTACAACCTACTAAGCTTACATCAGATTGTACAGAATTGTGTGGGGCCTATAAGATGTGAACAGAAACATTCACTGGGGCTGTAAAAAGCATGGATTGGATGAGGTGGATTTTTATTTTATTTGTTTTTAAAAAAGCAATGTGTGGAAAGGAAATCACACATTTTTTTTTCTTACAATTTCCATATTAAATGGACATTTTGAGTTTGGCGACTTTGGTAAATATTTTAGGATGGAACTGCAGAAGAGAGATTTAGTGATTTCAGACTTTCTTCTATTCATTATTTATTAATAAAATCAATACATAAAGCAGCGGCATATTTCACATCTGTGGCTCAGATCCGCGTTGTGAACATTATCGATTGATATTTTACGGATAAACAGTTTGTCTCTCTGGTAAAACGCGGTGCCTAGAGTTACTCAATAAAACATCGTCCCCAATCCTGGGGTTATCTGTGTGTGTATGAGCACTGAGGTGAGGACATGTAATTAGCACGATGGGAAGACCAAAACGAGATCCACACAACGTAACGCTGAGGATTTCTGCTGCGAGGGGAAACGTCAGCGTGAAATAGATGATATGTGTTCATGTTCCCAATGCTGCTATTCATTCACCGTACACTACATCAAACTAATGGTGTCTGTCCGCAAGGCTCTGCCTTCACCTCAATTCAATTTTGGCTCCGAGCTTAATTTTAATTGTCCGTGTGGTTTGTGCGTCATTGGGAGCCCAACTCCCAATTCATAATGATAACATCTCACATGACAAAACTGGGATCAATGGAGAGATGGGGAGAGTGACAGATGGAGAGATAGGTGGGGAAGGGGAGAGGAGAAAAGAAGGTGGGGGGGGGGAGAGGGAGAGGAGATAATGTGGGGGATAAAGGAAAGAGAGAGGAAGAAGGGGGAGCACCCAACAGAGAGAGGAAGAGAGGAGTAACTGAGGGCGAGAGTGCGGGAAAAGGGGGAGCAACCGATAGAGAGGGAAAAGAGAGGAGTAACAGATGGAGAAAGGAGAGAAATGGGGGAGTATCACATGGAGAGAGGGGAGAAAATGGGGGAGTAACACATGGAGAGAGAGAGGGAGAAGTGTCCAGTACCCAATAGAGAGATAGTGGTGGAAAGGGAGAAGGTTGGAGTTACAGATGGAAAAAGGATGAGAGGAGAGGGAGCAGGGGAGAGAAACTGAAGGAGAGAGGAGAGAGAGGAAGAAGGGGGAGCAAACAATAAAAGGGGAAAAGAGGGGAGTAAAAGATGGAGGGAGAAGGGGGGGCTGCCGATAGAGAGAGGAAGAGAGGGAAAACTGGAGTAACAGATGGAGAGAGGAGAGAGAGGAAGAAGGGGGAACAACCAACAGAAAATGTAAGAGAGGGAGAAGAAGGGAGTAACAGATGGAGAGAGGAGAGAAT
>NC_092859.1:21678045-21684067 GCF_032062135.1 Pyxicephalus adspersus
GGGGGGGGGCAGTAACCAATGGAGAGAGGGAAGGGGCAGTAACTAATAGAGAGTGGGGGGAGAGAGAGATGGGTTGAAGAGAGTGAGTGGACCAGGGAAAAGGAAAGAGAAGGGGAAGAGTGAAGGAGGGGAGGCAGACAAAGGATGGGGGGAAGAGGGAGAAAGCATAATGGATGGAGAGTAGAGTACATTAGGTAGAAGGAGAGAGAAAGAAATTGGGGTTGGATACAGGAAAAATAATAAAAAAGGTAAAAGAAAGTAGGGAGAGAAGTACAGAGTCCCTTCAGTCTTTTCACCCATTCCACCGATATATCTATTCAACTTATACGACTTTTTACAGGAATTTTGGCTCCTGACATTGCAGATCATCAGGGTGATAACAGGAATGACCCCAACTTTCCCCTCTTATCTAAGACCCGCAGTGCAGCAAGGATCTCCGACTCCAGAGAATGATATATATTACAATTTATTTAAACCAATCAGCCAAAATCTTTATTGCACTGACAGGTGAAAGTGAATGTTATTACATTAAAATAGTACCTGAGGGATATATTAGGCAGTAAGAGAATATTCAGATCTTGAAGGTAATGTGTTGGGAATAGGATAAAATTGCAAATGTAAAGATCTTGAAACGTTCTTTATTTGTTATTATGTCTTATATTCCTAATACCATCACAGACAGTATATAAGATTATATGTGAAAGAATTTATTTTCCTTCATCTAAAGAATAGTCCATTCAAAGTATATAGTGCATAGATATGAGGGTAACAAGACATAACAATAAGGGAATCTTAACCAGATGCTGAGTTTAAAAGTTACAAAGAACATTAAACAAAAGGCGTACAGAACAGGATTATGATGGTGAGACTACAAATGGAACTATCTGAGTGACTTTTAAGAGGGCAAATGGTAAAACATAGACAACTGGGTCAGAACATCTCTAAAATTATTATTATTATTATTAGAGAGATCTATTCTGATCTTATATGAGGAATAGGTCCTGTATTCTGTAAATATCCCTGAACTTTCCTCCCATACCACAATGATAGGGAGCAGAGTACTTCAGCTTTATTCATTTTCCTTTATTTACTGATTCACATCTGCCGGGATCACTATATTTATCACAACCCTCCCAATAATTTGTGGTATCACCATTTTTTTAATACAGATGAGAAGGCTGCGTTTAGAATGTTGCATTATGAGAACAAAGGATCTTTTTGTAATTGGGGTGCTCTGCTGAAAATTCTGAATAGAAATGTTTCCCATAAAACAGATTGCCTGCAATATCCTGGAGAAGGAAATGCTCAGCGATCATGCTTGCGTGTAAATTGGGCCATCAATGAACATCTGCAGATCTTCTCTGTTTTCTCATTGATGAATAAAGAATACACACGCTACGCTATTGTTGCCCAAAAATGAAAGGTCTGTATCGTCTGGGACAAAAATCTAGCGTGTGTACAGTGGTCGCCTGATGTCGTTTGTCAATGAACGCCGGAGCAGAGACAACTGCTGTACTTTCCCATGCAGGAGAATGCAGCAGAATGCCACTCACTAATTTTCCCCCTTTCCATAGAACAGAGCTGTGTGTACAGCTTTGTTTACTCTCCTGTCACTAGAAATGCTCACAAAAGATCAGTTTCAGCGACAGAAATCTAATGCATGTACAGGGTTTAGGCTAAATGTAACTCCGGCCCTATACACACCCTAAATATTTATTTATTGCAATCTAATGTCATTCCTTATCTTCCGCAAAGTGATCTGCCGCTCCAGATCAGTAATGGACAAGGAAATTAGGGTTCACCATTACAAGGGTTGTCCTCCCCCTTCCCATTTTTGTAGAACAGAATATAACAATCTGACATGCATGCAGCCTGGAGGATCAAACAACCACTGATCAGGAATGAGCACTGTACATTTCAATGGAGAAGAGCACAGCAAAGTACCATTCACTCGTCCTCCCCCTTTCTGTCTCCATTGAACATAGCAGTGATGTGTGTACAGTGCTCATTCGTTCATCTGTCACTGGAAACAAACACAAAAGATTGTTTCCGACTACAATTATCCTACATGTTTACATGATTCAATGCCTACGCCAACTGTAACTCCTTGTGTATCAAGTAGACCAGGGGTGTCAATCTCTGGTCCGAGGGCCAAATCTGGCCCTCAAGGTCCTTTTTTTTTTGGCCCCCCCAATGAATCCCAAAAATGAACTACATCTGGCTCGCCGGCCTTCGTTACCACCTCACATCATCGTTTTCAATACATGCAATACATAGACATTATTCCTGTACACCTATCATGTGTCACAAAGCCTAGGCAATGATCACATGGTGCCTGACTACCAGGGGCATTGGGTTTGTTAGAGACTGCATAGTGTAATATTTAGTGTCAGACACACTTGTGATGTGAGAGGATGAACAACACACAGGCTGCAAAGATAGATAGAAATTGGTCTTTACAACCCTAAAGTGTGTGTAGAGGGGTTTGTTTCTGTTAGTTATGGATGAAGTAGTAAACTTCCTCAATTAGTTCAATAAATTTCAGGTTTGGCCCCCGACCTGGTCTAAGATTTTAATTTCGTCCCTCTGTGTATGTGAGTTTGACACCCCTGAAGTAGACCATTGATCGCCATCTCCTTATTTTTCCAAATGGGACATCTGAGGATTTCAATACAAAATCAATTTGGGAATAATCTATCCTCTATGTTGCACTGACCATCAGGAGATTGTCAGTAGGGAATTGTGGCTGACCGGATGTGAATTCAGAACATGGGAATGCTCATTTCCTGACACTTTACAGATGGATGACACAGTAGAGCAGATGTATAGTGTAATGCAAACCTTCAGTAATTATTGCAGGAATAGTGATCATTTCCAGGGATGTTAGAATAGAACGAGCTATGCATAATCTTATAATCATTTTGTTGAATATGATTTGTAACGGTATTGATTATTCTACTTTCTTGCTCATCTTCCTCCCTTCTATTGTGTCTCTTCTCACTTTATTACTTTTGCAGAATGTCTGACGGCAGCAGATTTCTGGCGATTCTGTCTATAAAGTGACTCATTTTCTGGTTCGGTGGGAACGGGTTTTTGTGGTATCCTCTCCTGCGCAGATCTCCAGCTAACGCGCAACAGCCGTACTTGCTGATGACAAAATGAACCCTTCCTATCCAAAAATATAAGAACTTCTCTTATCCATGAATCCCTCTCCCCGCTCTCAGCTTTTATTAGAAGTCAGAAAATTCCATAAAAAGCTCAGAGAGAGGAGCCTGCTTGTTTGGGATTGTGAAAGTGGACATATGTCCATAGCAGACAGCTGAATCACTTCCAGGCCCTGCTGACAAGGAGAATTCTCTGCTATCTGCTGGTCGGAGAGCCAGAGAAACAGCGCGCGCCTGCAATGACGTCAAAGAGGCTGAACGGCCGTCTCTGGCAGGCCTGCAGGTCCCGACTAATGACATTACTAACTAATGAGAGAGGAGTGCAGGCCGTGTATACCAGGACACGAGGGGGACCGCCAGGACCCTCCGCCAAGTCTGCTTGTAGATGTTAGAGATCGCTGGACAGGCCCTGCACGGCGCCAAACTGTCCACTTTTACAGCCTGACTTCACTTTTCTCACTGACATTTTAAAGTAATAAAAACATGATAGATCTATGGGTGACAATAACTGGCATCCCCGGCTCCTCCAGTATAAAAACTCCTAAAATTGTCATAGAATAGGATCAACCATACAGATTCTAATCATCTTATGTTCCAAATAGATCTATAAAAACAGTTATAAGGAGGATAGAAACCTGAGTTGGATGACATTTAGATTGCTCTGTGCTCTGCTTATAATAAACAGTTGTTAGTTTTTTTTTTATAATAAAATCTCGCATTCACTTATTTCCTCCTTATTAAATCTCAGTAATGATGATCTCCCATAGCCACTTCCTGCCTACATGCACTCTAGCAATGGCTGCGCGGTATTCATATCCCCCAACTGTCCCGAATTCTACTGATTCTAGCACAATGCCAGTATTCTGCATCTTGTCCTAGTGCTGAGTGTGAAACACTTCCAGTACCCAAACATTTGCAGAAATTGTACAGAAATAGGTTTGTAAATCTCACCAATGTTATCCCTTCCACCTATACTGATCACCAATGTTATTCCTTCCACCTACACTGATCATCAATGTCTTCTCCATTTACACTGACCACCAACTGATCACCAATGTTATCCCTTCCACCTACACTGATCAGCACTATCTTCTCCTCCATCTACACTGATAACCAACTACTCAGCAATGACTTCCCCTCCATCCACACTGACCAACAACTGATCACCAATGTCTTCTCTTCCGTCTACACTGATACCAAATATGTTACCCTTCACTTATACTGATCACTAATGTCTTCCTCTTCACTTACATTGATCACCAGTGTCTTCTCCTCTATCTACACTGACCACAACTGACCCCCAATGTCTTTCCCTCCCCTGACCTGATCACCAATGTCTTCTCTTCCACCTACACTGATCACCAATGTCTTCTCCTTCATCTACACTGATCACCAATGTCTTCCCCTTCATTTAGACTGATTACCAGTGTCTTCTCCTTAACCTACACTGATCACCAATGTCTTGACTATCACTGACTATCAATGTCTTCTGTCCCACCTACATTGACCACCAATGTCCTCCATTCCACCTATTCTGACCAGCAATGTAAATTAAACTGGATCTCCAGATTTGCACCGTACAGGAAGGACCCAAAGGTCCATGTGGGATATCAATGGAGGTAAATAAATAGTGAGAAAGGGCTTGTTTCCATACAAGCCATGGTCTTCATTATTACACATCAAACTGCCTATCCAGGCAAAATCCTTGCTGAGCAATCCCCTTCCAGGCCATGCAGCTCTTATCATACCACTTTCTACCCTGATCTACTGGATTTTCCAAGATTCGTTTCTTTCTGAAATTTGGTGTCGGTAGGAATGGAGTGTGATATTAGGTTTCCCTTTACATTGCTGGAAAAGTGTCTGAAAATCTCAAATCTTCCCTGGTATTGATGATGGGGCAATAGAGGGAAGGTCACATTTGCTGTCATCCTATGGACATTTTGCATGTTGTTTTGCTACCTATGTCCATTGCACAGGTTCTCTTTACCAGAACCTCCAGCTGTACCTGTACAATATTCATATGAATGTAGCACATTAGTGGTGTCAATATGTGACGCCCAAACCCTCTCCTATTTCCATGGTTTTAATTTTCCCCCCAAAAGTTTGGATCATTATCTAACAGAGTTTCAGCTCTGTAAAGTCATTCTGGGGCATTGTAGGGCCAGGATAGAGTCACACCTAGCACCGAGCTCCCTTCCCACCATCTATGACCAGGATATCACCCACACCACCCATAATCCTGCTCTCTCTGGGAGGGAAGCGCTCAGTCTGCTTTTGGATACTCCTAATAACCCAAATATATCAAAAATGACAATCACTGCGTGGGGATAATTCCTCCTAATGACTCGGGGCCGTTCATACATTGCACCGAGTTGGAGCAGACAGAAAATCAATGTGAAACATTTCACAATCTCAAATCAAGGGCACGCCACCACCCCCTCCCACCGCTCTGCCTTTACTTCGTAATTCTCCAGCCGACCGCCAGAAATTAGGTCACTCGGCTCCTCTCAGCCCTTAAAGATTTCATGAAACGTTTTGCACATGATAGAAAAATTGAGAGTGAATGAGAGTAAGTGAGCCGCCATCATACGAGGCCTGGGGTGCTCACAGGTGTCACCAAAGGTCTGCTCCTGGTTTCTGTGCACATTTTCCTGGGTTAGTGGAATCGTTGTGCCTTTTTCTTATCGTCTCCTAAACTCTTTGAACTTTTTCTATATAATAGGAGCATAATAAAAAGATGGACACTTTCTGTACTTTTTCTTACCATAGATGGCCAGACTCATGAGAAGCACATTCAATGGATTTAGATGTGGTCACCGAGCACACAGAAATCCAGATATTAAACAAAAACAGCTCTC
>NC_092859.1:21684159-21687556 GCF_032062135.1 Pyxicephalus adspersus
TAGCAAATGATGTTCAGGAAACACGTTCCAAGTTGTCTGGATCACCCAGTTTTTCATCTATCTTCTCCTGTGTTGGAGAGCTTTAATAAATCAGCTCTGTCTGTGTCCCCACTGTTGAGCTTCACACTTTCTGTTTTCTTGGTGTCACTGAGATAATAAATGGCAGGAAATCCAAAAAGTTCCAGTTGTCACCAGAACAGGAATAAATTCTAAACAGTTCAAACAACAAAAAGTTTTCTCTTTAGATAAACTTTGGATACATGCTGGATGAGTGAACATTTGACACTTGGTAGTTGGAGGCATAGGGGGTAAAACATGAGGGTTGAGTTCGGAGTTCTTATTAAATAATCCTCCCAAGCTTTTCTCCGGCTCTCCCCTGGACGCTCATTGTTTGTCTCTGGTAGTCAGTGTCCAGATTTATGAGTCACCGGTACTGGCAGAATATTTCCCGTTTTGGAGAGATTCATTAATCTCCTCTCACAAAAGAACTTCTCTCTAATCAGTGGAACTCCGCTCATAGCAGCGATTTTGGCTGGAGATTGTGTCTGTTATCAGAGCGCTGAGTAACGAGTCCTGGGAAACGCCGATCGCTCAGTGCCAATCCGTCCGCTTCATTGTATGCGGAATAATGTCACCTCAATACACGGCGACCGGACACGGGAGCCTGCCAGACAGACGACGCACTATTATTGATTATGGATTTATAGAGCTCTGACATATACCGTAGTGTAGTACAAACAACACTGAGACAGTCACATCAGTCTCTGCACCAGCAGAGCTTACACTCCAATGTCCCCCCACAGTTCTATACTAATATTATTATACATTTATATAGCTCTGACATATACTGTGGTGTAGTACAAACAACACTGTACCAGTCACATCAGTCTCTGCACCAGCAGAGCTTACACTCTAATGTCCCCCCACAGTCCCATACTAATATTATTATACATTTATATAGCTCTGACATATACTGTGGTGAAGTACAAACAACAATGGAACAGTCACATCAGTCTCTGCACCAGCAGAGCTTACGCTCTAATGTCCCCCCACAGTCCCATACTAATATTTTTACTTTTCTATAGCTCTGATATATACTGTAGTGTAGTAGAGAGGACACTAAACCCCCTCAGTTCAGTCTCTGCACCAGAAGAGCTTACACTCTAATGTCTCACCACAGTCCAAGACTATAATGATTACATTTCTATAGCTCTGACATATACCGCAGTATAGTACAAACACTGAGCTCGTCTCTTCAGTCTCTGCACCAAAGGAGCTTACATTCTAATGTCCCATAGTCACGCACTACTATTAATATACATTTATATAGTTCTGACATATACTGTAGTGTAGTACAAACAACAATGGAACAGTCACATCAGTCTCTGCACCAGCAGAGCTTACGCTCTAATGTCCCCCCACAGTCCCATACTAATATTATTATACATTTATATAGCTCTGACATATACTGTAGTGTAGAAGAGAGGACACTAAACCCCCTCAGTTCAGTCTCTGCACCAGAAGAGCTTACACTCTAATGTCCCACAGTCACACACTACTATTATTATACATTAATATAGTTCTGACATATACTGTAGTGTAGTACAGAGGACACTGGGCTCCTCATTTCAGTCTCTGCACCAGAAGAGCTTACACTCTAATGTCTCACCACAGTCCAAGACTATAATGAAACATTTATATAGCTCTGGCATATACCGCAGTATAGTACAAACACTGAGCTGGTCTCTTCAGTCTCTGCACCAAAGGAGCTTACATTCTAATGTCCCATAGTCACACATTACTATTAATATACATTTATATAGTTCTGACATATACTGTAGTGTAGTACAAACAACACTGAGCCAGTTATATCAGTTTCCCCTTTATCTCCTTTGCTCTCCAAAAGGTCAGCGCTATCTTTTATTCAGCCATCAGCGCAGGTCTCAGGCTGTTGGAATGAGATCCCAACTCAGAGATAAATCTTGTAAAACATGATACCTGGAGTTCCTGGCTGTATTCAGAAATGTCTGACACAGATCAGCCACTGCTGCACCTGGTGATTTGCTGCAGAGATACAATCTGATCACTGGGGGGAGAGGAGACTAAGGAAATCCTTCCTCCTGCCTGCAACAAACTGATGCCATCATCTCAGCCTAGACAAAATAACTGAATGGAGCAAACAGATGGCATTTTAATAATACAATGTGGGGTTTACATGAACAGTCATTGCTGTATACTTTGACATTCCAGGAATGCCCATAGTAAAGTTACTGAAAGATTCACTTTAGTGAATTAACTTTTAGTGCACTAACACAACTACAATCACCTTGCTGATTGCATTGATCTATTAACAATCAATACACCCTCATATACAATCACACAGATGTACACCTGGTCACATGACCATTAACCCTTCACCCCCCTCACCCATTGATTATTTGCTGGGTAGGTGGGTTGTCACCTATTAATATAAAGCTGTTTATGAGGAATATATCGGATTATGATTAATTAATTTGCTTTACTGACAGACAAGATGCATTCTGGGATCATCTAAATTCATCCAAGTAAGAGAAGGAATATAATGACCCTAACTGATTCACCCAAAAGATCAAAGATTTATCTAGTTCCCACTGGCAGGGATGTGGTCAGTAAATTCCTATGGAAGCAAATACATTGAATTACCCAGCAGAGATCCAATCACACAGCACAGCTCTCCTGGGGCCCCTGGGATCTAGGGACCCCACATGTATACTCTGGCATGTGATCTGATGACATTCTGAACTCAGCACCATTTATCTCCTTTACATTCCCTTTCCTGCTCTTAGGTGACCACAGGATAAAAACCGAAAAAAGAGACATCCAGAAATGATGTCTTATGTGACTGTCAGGAGTCAGCAGAAGATGAGAGGCCCCTGCGGGTGAATATTGCACCAGCTCTCTGGCTTGTCTCTTTTCATCTCTTGTCCCATCTGTCTACTGAGCTACAATCAGCCGCCTGTGACCAAACCGACAACTGCTGGCAGGAAAATCAAACCGAGTCACCCAGAGAAACCGGCTCCGAGCAGGACAGAAAGACAGAAACCCTGGAGAGCAAAGCCGCTGTCACTCCTGGCACAGGAGCAATAATGTCATAATAGTCTGTGACTGTGTAGGCGCATTAGAGTGTAAGCTCCTCTGGTGCAGAGAGACTGACGTCAATGGCTCAGTGATCTCTGTACAGCGCTGCAGAATATGTCAGAGCTATATTAATATATAATAATAATGTGACTGTGGAGGGGGATTAGAGTGTAAGCTCCTCTGGTGCAGACTGATGTGAATGTCTCAGTGATCTCTGTACAACGCTGCAGAATATGTCAGAGCTATATTAATGTATAATAATAATGTGACTGTGTAGGCA
>NC_092859.1:21687920-21710232 GCF_032062135.1 Pyxicephalus adspersus
AGTGATCTCTGTACAGCGTCGCAGAATATGTCAGAGCTATATTAATGTATAATCACAATATTGATTTGAAAATTCTGTTCCAGAATTTTCTTGTGCCTATTTTGTGCTCCAGCTGCATTTTTCTAAAAATGTTTTCTATTTTGTGTCTCGCTGGATTTGTCATTTATTTAACCCCGCATGGTCAGGACATGTCAAGCCGTCTTCTTAAGTTGGAAGCGCAGGGCCCGGGGGTGACCTCAGGCCCTAAATAACACACAGATGTAGTCAGCAGCTCACTCTCTGAGATTTTGCTGCAAACAGCTTTAAATGGAATAAAAAGACATCCGGCCAGTCAAGGAGGAGAGGGAATTTCTGCTCATTCCCAGCATGAGAGTAGTGGAAACAAGGGGACGACTCCCAGCAATGGGAGAACTGGAGATTGGGAACATTGGGGATACACAGGTCCATCATAGATCTGGAATTTGTACTCTGTGATGAAGTTTTAGATGTCAGATTGTCAGCTCTGTGGTACAAGCCCCCTATGATTCTGCAGTCGGATGTGTAGCTCCTAGATTGTAAGCTCTTCGGGGCAGGGTCCTCTCTTCCTCCTGTGTCTCTGTCTGTATCTGTCTGTCATTTGTAACCCCTATTTAATGTACAGCGCTGCATAATATGTTGGCGCTATATAAATCCTGTTTATTGATAATAATAATAATAAGGAGGTAAGAAGAACAGGATTGACATGTGTATGATCTGGATGGGCGCAGGGGCCCCATTTTTGTGTCGGTGGACTCCAGCAGGGAGTGACATCAGCACAGCCTAAATGATAAAATGTGATTACACATCATACAACAAAGGTCATAAAACATCGTCCCAGTCTGATAACATTGTTACCCTGAGCTGTACAAATTCCCGTTTAATTATCTCTTAAGCTCTTTAAACGCCACAATGGCAGCAATGGTTTTATTTGCCGTTTGTCACATGTGGAAGTTTTGTTGAGTATGAAAGGTCACATTATGGGGTGACGGGTTGAGTTAGGGAGGATCAGGGTTGGGAGGTGGAGGGTTGTGGTTGGGGGCAGAGAGAATAGGCCTGAGGGTTGGATAGGTCAGGTTGGGGGGCTGAGGTATTGAGTTGGGGGTCAGGGTTGGGGAGTTAGGGTAAAGTTTGGAAAAGTGAAGGGTTGTTTTTGGTGGCAGAGAGATCAAGGGTGGGGGTTGGAAGGGCCAAGTTTGAAGCAGGGCAAGGTAAGGGGGTCAGGTGGGCAAGGTGATGGCTCAGGGTGGGTTTTGGATGTGCAAGCAACCTGCATTCACCATCTTCACCAGGTGGAATAAACTCTCACGAATATGGCAGAAAAGTGATCCTGATTGGACCTTTTCATTCCATTTGCTCCAGTAGGGGCAGATGTTAAAAAGGTGTAAAGGGGCCAAACTCCCAGCAAGGATAAAAGGGGGTGCAGCAGTCACAGGGCGCCCCTCAGACTTTCTGGGCCCAGGATTTGTACCCCCTGTAATTACCCCCTTGGCATGGTTGACATGCTTGCAGTATGCAGCCTCTTGTGCCAAATCTGAGGATTTTATTACTTGTCTTTCCATTTCAGAGATAGCAGATCGAGTGACAGAGCAATGAGGTGTTTGTGTAAACCTCCTGACGGTGATGTCTCCACGTGGCTGATATAAATGCGCTGCGGTGGATGATGTGGCGCGGGATGACGGCGAGATCATTCTCCCAGCACAAGTTCTCCAATGACAGAATTACGTTTCACACAAGGGAGAGGTTTACAGACACTTCAGCGCTTGAATTATCTGTGTCTCCAGCAGCCAATCCTTCATCCTTCGCTATAAACAGCAAACACTGCGCCAACCGCCACTCGCTTGTGTTATATTACACATTGCCAAACACACAGCTTACTGAGGGATTCACATTTGGCTCCAAGGGGTCAATCTGTAGTGACGCATCACTTTGGTGGACGCCAAAGAAAACGTAATTCTGCACAAACTGATGAAATTATGATCAGTAGTGGAAACCGGGCTCCTCCTACAGTGCTAAACCAAATCTGGATCAAGCATGCAGCCAGTGAAATATAAAAAGTTTAAATGGCTCTCCAGCATGGTTGATTTTGGTTATCAGAATGAGCCATGGCCTGTAACGTCAAACACAAGGCATTTACCCTGCAGGTTTGTATCGGACAATCCTGGATCTTCTGCACATCAAAATCCTGATAAAGATATTTATACATATTTGATAAACCAAAAGATGACAACATGGCTTACAATATATACTACTATATAACTATACTATATAACCCTACTGTATTCTAAGCCATGTTACTTACCCTTAGATTAATCAGCTATTAAATTCAAGCTTTGAACTTTGAACAAATGCAATGGAAAGCAGAGATGTGGAGACACGGAGACTGATGTGGATGTTTCAGTAGAATAAATCAGGGCAATACAAGGATTAACCAAAACATTGAAACCGTTGACAGGTGCAGTGAATAACATTCATCTTGTTATTTATTATTATACTGTATTTATATAGCACCAACATATTACACAGTGCTGTACATAGGAATGGGATATGCTGAGCAGTAAAAGTCAGTTCCTAAAGATGAATAAAAAAAATATGCAAATGTAAGGTTCTGATGGACTTGGACCTGAGAAGGTCCAAATTGTGATGGCTGAAAACTGGATCAAGACTTCTCCAAATGCTGGTCCCAGTATGCAATAGTTAGTACATACTAAAAGTAGTACAAGGAGGGAAACTGTTGACCCAACCACAGCGTCATGGGGTGTATATGTGAAAGAGGGGGAAAGACTAGCTGGTCTGGCCCAATCCCACAGAAGAGCTCCAGTATCACAAAAAGGTGCTGCATGGGGTGTAGCTGCAGACCACCATGCTGATCTCCTCTGCAGTTATCTCCCATAATGGAGCATGGAAGAAGGAGGCCTGGACTGATAAATAACTCTTTTTTAATGTGGATGGCCAGGTACATGTGCACAATTTACCTGGGGCAGAAATGGTGGCAGGATGCAACATTGGAAAAAGGCAGACTGGAGGAAGCAGTGTTACTTATCTAGTACTATCTCCATGGCAGATACCACAGGGCACCTTTACAATTCTTGTGGAGTCCATGCCTTGTTGGCTCAGAGCTTCTTTGGTGGCACAAGGGTGACGTATACAATATATGGCAGGTGGTTTAAATGTTTTGGCTGATTAGTGAGCAAATATATATAATGTGACTGTGGTAGGTTAAGTGTAAGCTCCTCTGGTGCACAGGGTGATGGGAGAAGGCTCAATGTTTTCTGCACAGCGCTATGGAATATGTCAGAGCTATATAAATGTATCATGATGTTAAGAATTTGTAACATTGGAGCATATGCTCCTCTGGTGCAGAGGGTGATGTGGGAAGGCTCAATGTTCTATGCACAGTGTTATGGAAATGGCAGGGCTATATTATTAATATTATTATTATTATTATTATTATTATTATTAATAAATAGAATTTATATAGCGCCAACATATTATGCAGCTCTGTACATTAAATAGGGGTTGCAAATGGCAGACAAATACAGACATGGACACAAGAGGAGAAGACCCTGCGCCGAAGAGCTTACAATCTAGGAGGTGGGGGAAGTGTAAATGTTTTATGATATTAGGAGTTTGTAACTTCAGCGTGTATGCTTCTATGGTGCAGAGACTGATGTGACTGGCTCATTGTTCTCTGTACAGCCCTATGGAATATGTCAGAGCTATATAAATGTATTTTATTAATATTATTATAAAATAACTTCTAATACTCTCAGAAATGATAAAAACGATTCTGATTAATAATGGCAATAAATAATTTGGTTCCGAAGATTATTTCGCTCTCTGATTTGGCTCGCCGTTAGCTCGCTCTGAACATTGGCACTCAGGAAACTCACAGACGCAATTTCTCCCATATTTCATGGCCGGTCACCAACATTATTTTCGCAGAATGTTGTTTTAAGATAATTTTCACAATTTATTTTACATTAGAATGTGCATTTCCCTCCCAGTCCCGAGATAACATTGTAAGCATCCGGCTAAGTGCAGTGTGACGAGGACCTGCGTAACAATTCACACAATGGAGACTGCGGCCTGCTGGGGATTTATTCACATGTCATTCATTCCCCTTCCTATAAGAAGAATACAATGGGGGGATGAGAAGAATTTCTAGGATTTCCCTAAAGATATCCTAATACAGAAATTACACAGGCGTGTCGCCATTTATTGGCCCCTTGGGTACACGGACAATGCACACACCTGACCATCATACTGGGTTCAGGAGGAAAATGTCGCGGGGTGTCACCCCAAAACACCGTCCAATGGACTGCTGCTCCCCATAATACCCAGTGATGTGCATTACCATGCAGGGTCACCCCCAAGGTGGTTGGGAACACCTCACTGTAAATCTCCATATAAAGTCCAATATTAGGGGATCAGAACCAGGACACATGCCAGGGGATTTAGGGGACCAGCCACCAGACTTCACAAATATTACATTTAAGGTGGCCCTTAAATCAGAAATCTCACCATCTGTGAAATGCAATTCTCTGCTCATGTTATTCATGCAATCTAGCAGGAATTGATGCGTTATTAATATTTAATTCCTCCAGCAGCACAGTCCCGGTATTTTTACACATTTTAATCTGTGATGTGCTCTGGCTGCTGTTATGTAAAGTGATAATAATCCGACAATCTGGAAAAGCTCCAGATATATACAAAAGAGGACCTCTCACCACCAATATATGTACAGTTTGTGCTGTAAAGTCCAATACATTTCTTTTTATTCATATATATTGAAAAGGAGCTGCAGCACTGAGCAGCCCATGTACCAGCAGAGGCATGCTCACCTGGGGAACTCCAGGAACATGAAAATGCCAGTACAGATTAGCTCAGTGATCACACGACATCACGACACAATCAGCTTTGATTTATTGATATATTAGGACACAATTGGGCACTGGCACCTATGCTGGGGGTACATGAATGCTCCTGTACAGGTAAACCAGAATTATAAAGCAAGGTGACCTCAGACTGAATACAGGATTTGCGGGTCATTATCTTCCCCCTGTGCTTCTCATGGTATCTTTACTACGTGTCGGTATCAGATGGCGATATTTTAGGGAAGAATTGCCTGCATAATGTCCACACCAAGTGTCTAATCATAATAGGAATTTTATGTCCCACATGTTACATGGGAACTGCGGAGAACAGAACAAACCCCCCTTACCTCAACTCCGCTGACGCAAAATCCAGTTCCAATATTTGACATAAGATAAGAGTGAGCAGATGCAGGATATACTCTGCTCAGTGTATATAATGAAATACCTTCCCCATGATTTATGGGCGGAGTGTCAGAAATATAAACTCCATATCATCTTCCGGTGCTGTTTGGAGTTCTTAAAAATGTTAAAGGATACCCTAATATTCTCTGAAGGTGGAGGTTTTTTTTCTCTCCCAATCCCGGCCTGTAACAGCTGCAGAATCCTCCTGAGTGTCCCCAGAGTGTATATGTGTGGGGTCACCATGTTCAAAGATACGATGTGCTGGATCTAGAAGATGAACAATGCAAAGTTCTCTGTGTAGTATAAGACCCAATATAAACAACTCAAAGAATTATTATTCAGTGTGGTCATTCCTCACATTGGTTATTGTGGAAAGATTACCGGATACTAAGTGGTCAGTCCAAAAGAATAAGAATTCTTTTACTTTTAGTATTAAAAAGAATGGTTTTGATATGTGCTTTTCCATTTATTTGCAAAGCAATATTTCAGTAAAGTTGGGAATCCCTCATAATGGTCACAGGAGGTGTATAAACGAAAAAGGAAAACTTGGTGAACAAAGTGTTTTTGTGCCCCTCCACAATTTCTCATTATTTCTATATGGGATGTGGCTGTACTGGCATTTTGTTCTTTCTGCTTTATTAATATTTTTCATGCTGAGTATTCGCTATTCTATTGACCTTTTCATTGCTACTGTTATCAGTATAATAATTCTTGATCACATCCCATGGTTTCCCTTGGTTGCTGCCCTCTCGTAATATGTGGGGGTCACAGTGAATGAAAGGTCTTCTTGAAGTCCACAAAACGGGTCAATACTTTCCCATGTTTTGCCCTGTAGACATGGTTCTTGATGAAATTGTGCAGGGTGCAGATTAATTCCGGGGTGTGATGGTTTGGAATTCTGCTGAAGACATTATGCTGTGTTAGGAAGGTGAGAGCCTTTCATTTAGAAGACACATTCCTCTATAGTTGGCTGGATCATTGTGGTCTTCACTCTTATGGATGGGTGTTATAAGACCTTGGTGACATAACACTGGGGAACACATAACACATCTTGTTTTTTACTAATTTTTGGGTGGTGAATCCAGACATGACCCATTTTTTTGTGATCACATCCAGTTTTTACGATACAGCGTACCCTCCATTTTTGTCAAAAGCCATACAAATTTTACATACAATGAAAAAATAATCAAATAATAACTTGAATGTACTGTTTATTTCAATTTCTTTTGTTCATACAAAAGATTTATTGTTACTCTAAATTAATCGGGTATGCGGTTAAGGTAAAAATGTACGCTTATAGCTTTTCCTGGAGTGTTCAGTGTTAGGACAATCCCCCTGGATGCCCCAACAATAGTCAGCCATCATATATGTACATCCCATCTACCCTGATAACGTCCTTCCATGACCTTCACATCTTGGTGGAATTGTTCACCTTGCTCATCACTGACTGCACCAAAGTTTTCCTGGGAAGTTAGAAAGATTGCTATGCAGAAAATGCACCTTGATGCTCATATTGCAACCAAGCATTTTGTAGTTCTCCAAGAGTTTCTGGACAATTTCTGTGTAAATATTTGCTTGTGTGTTTCCAAGAAAGTCCTTGACAATGGCTGTGAATGATAACCAAGCATTCTTTTCTACTTCTGACATTGTCCTGATGAAATGTTCATCTTTGATGAGCTGACGAATCTGTGGACCATCAAACACACCAGCCTTTATTTTTTCAAATGACAGGCTAGGAAATGCCAAAATGAGGTACATGAAACAGTCTCCTTCAGTTAGCAAAGCTTTAACAAACTGCTTCATCAGACCCAGCTTCATGTGCAGGAATATAATATTCTTTCTATCAACAAGTGGCTCATGTAGAATGTTTGGATCACCTGGTTTTAGGGCAGATCTTGGAGGCCAATTCCTTTCCACCCAATGCCTCTCACAAACTCTGCTGTCCCACATGCACAGATAACAGGGATACTTGGTGTATCCGTGTTGCTGACCAAGAAAGAAGCATACCATTTTAAGGTCAACACAGATGACCCAATTGTGTTGGTGATATTGCAACAACTCAATGACTCTCTTTATGTCTCCATATTCTTCACAAAGAGAAACTGAATGGCCAATTGGGACTGACCCAAATATATTGCCATTGTGAAGGAGGACACACTTTAGGCTCCGCTTTGTCCACTTTGAGCTATCAATGAATAGTCGCCATTCAGTTGAGTTATAGATTGGAATTCCCAATTCCTCCATTAAACCAGGTATGTTATGGCAATACACAAAGCCATTGTCAGTTCTGAAGTAGTGCAGAAATGCAATTTCTCTGGTTCAAAATTACAATACCTTCGTTCCTAGTAGTGTAGAAGTAAGTTTTTCTCCCGCAGTCTTGATGCTAGGAGTTCTGAAGCCTTCTCGATAGTCCCAAATCACTCAACTCATGCTGATCAAATCTCTTACAAACAGAGTCCTCTTCAATCTCAAACTCTTCATCATTGTTGTCACCTAGTTCATCACCATAATCATGTTCTTCAAGAGAGGGTAGTGTAATGAAAACCGGCACTGGGATTTCATCTGAATGAGCCACTGAGCGTATAGCCGATGGTAGACTAGGATACTCTATGTTACATTTATTTTTCTTGTTATATCCTGGAGCTTTCACTATACAAAAGTAACAGTCACTGAAATGATCTCCTGGCTCTCTCCAAACCATAGGTATACCAAATAGCATCTTATCCCATGTTCCCTTTGTCCACATGCGTAAACCCTCGACACACTGTTTGGACACATTATGGGGGTCCCAAGACTTATCTTGATCACCAAGTTTAACTTTGAAATATGCCAAATAGGCTTGGTCTACAAATGTGCTGATGTTCGCCCTTTGACTGGGAATGGTGAAACTGCCACAGATATAACAAAATGAATCGGGGTTGTTTAGGCACTTACGATGAGAAACAGCAGAGCCAGACATGATCTGAAAGAATGGAAATACATGTGTAAGTAGAAAAATAAATTTCGCTTACTCACTACGTAGAGCAGCGCACAACCTCTGACCACACTGTCTTGCGTGTAAATGAATACCCTATACTAATCCACGCTACAGTAATCACATTAAAATAAGCGGGAGAGAAAAAAACTGACGTGATAGAAGAAATTAACTGCACTTTCAGAGTCAGAATACCTATTTCAGTGTAAAAAAGCTTAAAAATTGAAGTCAACAAAAAATTTGTTAAAATTGTTCCCCAGTGGAAGCTCACTCCAAGGTGAACGCTTTACATATTACAGCTTGCAGCAATTTGGGGAACTGTGTTTAATGATCACTGGCAGGATTCCATGCATATGATTTTGCAGGTGCTGCATTTCCTCAGTTATTTCTTACAGAGTAATCACCATATCTATCTATCCATATCTATGTGGGTTTTAGAAACCCTTGATCTTTTCCTCCACAGCATTCAGTTTTGTGATGACGTATTTTTGTTTCATATTGGATCCTCTTTTGGAATGTCTTTATGGAGGTTTTTGTAGTAGTTCAGCCAGATGTTGCCATTTTGGACGTGGAGGTTGAGTCCTGAGCCAACATGATTCCATATTTCCCAGAAAGTTTTCCTGGAAATACATCTACCAATTGTTGCAGGTTGCTGGAGGTCCAGAACGTCACTTTTTCTTAAAAAGGATTTGTTTGTAATTTTTTTTTCTGTACAGTGCCATGAGCTATTCTAAGATTGCTGTTGTCAAGGCTGTATATATCTCTTTCTTTCTCTATGTCTCGCTCTCCCACACTTTTTCTCTCTTTGTTTATAAATCCCTCAGCATATCTATCTCTTTCTCCCTCTATAAGTATATCTTTCTTTCTTTCCTTTTTTCTCTCTGTATATCTCTCCTATATATATCTCTTCCTTTCTCTATGTCTCTTTTTGTTTATATAAATGCCTCTGTATCTTCTTTTATCAACTCTCTCTCTCTCTCTCTCTCTCTCTCTCTCTCTCTCTCTTATATATGTATATATATTCCCCCTATTCTCTCTCTCTCTCTCTCTCTCTCTTTATATATATATCTGTATCTCTCTCTGTATCTCTTCCTTTGTGTTTGTGAAGTTTCTGTGGAGATGGGCAGTAAATATTTGATCTATGTGTCTGGTGCCAGCATACTCCACTCAAACACAATGATATTCCGGCAGCAGTGCCCTGAGCTCCCCGCATGGCCCATCAGCGACACCCCAGACCGTCCGCTCAGTTTATAGCGTTCATCATCCTCTCCTGCACTGATGGCAGTTTATTTGAAGTGAAGGTGACAGCTCCCACTAACATCATGTCTGAGCTGAACTGTTTGTACCGAATTCTTTGTATTTCTCATGGAAGAACTTCGCCTCCAACACAACAGGGCACTACAAGGGATGACATCCCGCCGTCCTACAGAGCGCATTTCTCTGTTACCAGTTATATAAGTAGAGAATTATAGACAACATTTATATTTGTATTCTTACTGAGTTTTATTTGTCAGACACTTCATCCTGAATATCAGGGGTCAGAGGTCATGGTAAGTGGCTATGGTAACTGCCTGACCTCACACACTGTCTTCCAGCTCCTAAGAGGGCATAACAGGGCCTGGTAAGTATTTCCTTTTAAATACAGGGCTGTGATAATCTGTAGGGAGCTGAGAGATGATGTTATGGAAATCTGAGAAATATTTGCATAGTTATTTATACAGAATGGTGAAGTACAATGTGGGGCATATTGGTTCATGATGCCTTGAACAGTCTCAGTTATTAAAGAAGAAAAATGAAATTATCTATTGTTCTAACAGATTTACATAAAAATATCATGCTGATTACACAAGAATATTAGACGGTTCAGTGACTTCTTGCAGTATGTTATGAGACAGAGGGTCAGTTTTACAGGGAACAACATAGGTGGGCAGTGCAGGAATGGCGCTCCAGTGATGTTCCCATCAGGGACTGCAAGGCAAAGCTTGTGATAAATGAGCAGATCACTAATAGAAGAGAAATTAAGCAATAATTTGGAAACTAGAGATCCTCAGGGGTGGGGATTGGAATGAGGAATCAATGAGTTTCCTCCTGACAGTGCCAAACCTCTCCCACGCGCACCCTGGGGGACCCGTAACAAAGTCAGCGACCAAAAAAATACAGCAGAGGCTTTTCATCTGCGGCTATGTATGGAGCACCCATAACCCTGACTTCTCAGAAGCAGGGTAGTTCACGTCTGTATTTGATATAAAGGTCACATATCCTCTGTCTGGTCCATGGGCTTAAATGATATGGCCTGGGCCCTTCTATGGCACCTAGCAGGACACGTTAGTTGGACCCTCATGGTAACGTTTTCTGACATACATGTATAGATCCCAGGGTGGTACAGATGGTAGATATTTCAGCAAAATTGATTTTTCAAAAATTACAGAATTCAGTAGATCAGACTCTTCACTTTACCCACTAAATTGGTAAAATTTGCTGGGAAAAAATACTTTTTTCTTTCCTTTCTAATTAACTCCTTTTACTTTTACTTTCCTTTTAAAAAATTTGTTCGCCTATACTGTTTTTTATACCTTTTTTGATCATTTTCTGTGTACTGTATTTTTTTGTTTTACTTTTTTGACTGTTTTACTTTTCTTGGAGAAATTTGAAGCCAATGAGGGGCTATTTTGCCTGTAGGACCGGTCCCGGATAGTTGATTTTCCCCTTACCATGATTGTGGTTGTCATGCAAAGTGCAGTAACCCATAGCAACTAATCAGAATCTGGAGATCCCTGACTGCTTGGTTGATGAAGGACTCCACCAGTCCACCCTGATCCGGTGTGATGGGATTTACACTTCTAGAAGGTTCTATGGAATTTGTGCAGAGATAGCAGCACTTCCTCCGGGCTGTAATGCGCCTTCATGGGATCATTTTTCACGGAAAACATAAATATTCTATAGATTGTATATGGTTTCCTCACAAGTTTTCCTGTGCTCTGAGCTGTGTCAGGGCCGGCTGTATATAAATAGAATCTCTGTACTTTGTCTGATAAATATTCTCAGCGTTTTTCCTCGTTTTTTTTGCCGTCCGTTCCCAGGTTTCTGAAATCTTTTGCATTAATAATTCAGGAAAATTCTTCAACTCTCACAGATAGATAGATAGATAGATAGATAGATAGATAGATAGAGATAGATAGATAGATAGATAGATAGATATTGGATAGATAGATAGATAGCTCATGTAAATCTGGTTGCTGTGAAATTCTTCACAAATGTATAACACAAATCCGATTATAAAGTTACAACGTTGCAATATTTTATCACTGGAGGACAGGAGACTAAGGAATTGCTTTCTTCTATCTGCAACACACTGATGACATCATCCCAGCCTATGCAGAGTCATGATCATTGGAGGACAGGAGACTAAAGAAATGCTGTCAGACTGATGACATCATGCCTGCCTAGGCAAAGTCATTGATTGAAACTGATGGAATGCTTTTTAATGATAAAAGTTTTTAGTTTTGCAGCATATTTTGGTATGTCAGGGATTTATTTATGGATTCTTGTAATGTTAAGGACAGGTCCACTGTGTATGAGCAGGAATTGAGCTGAATATGTACACAAGCCTGGGCTCTATCAATGTCTGTGCACCTGATTCTGAGAATATCAGAATAATGGCCGGTGGAGGGATGTAAATACCAGGGCGACAGAAGCTGCAGATGAATATGGGGTTCACAAATGACAGAGGCTGTGCACCCAGGCTGTGTCCCCTGAGCCAATCTATATCATTATCTCTCATCCAGGGTTCCTCCAGGGGTTGCTGGGGGTTCCTTGAGTTCCGAGCTTTGTGTGCTGCTCAGATCAATGATCTTTTTGGCTATCTGTAAGGGTGCCAATCTTCCAAAGAGGCAATGTAAGAGGCATTCTTTCCACTGACCATCATACTAATATACTATGTGCTGTGGATATAGTAATTATAGAAGGGGTTACCTAAGTTGTTTCAAGGGTTCCCCCATAATAAAATAGTCAGGAAAGTTTGATCTATATTGAAAAATTTGATACGTATGGTTGACACGAGTTCCTCACAAAGGGCGTCATAGAACCCTGGACAGATTTACAGCCCCATTAACAATTTCTGAATTAGGAGGATCAAATTTAATTCCAATTTTATGGCAGTGAATGACAGAGGTCACAAAACACAATTATCTGTGAATAAAGAACACGCTGTACCTTATAACAAGCAGTCTCCATTTGTCATCCTCCTGCTCCACCATAAACATTCATTCTAATCACACATCAGAAACCACTTTACCATAAGATGTAAATCTTACAGATGTATATTGTATGATATACCTGGAGACATTCAGAGATTTGTCTCTTGGGAGAGATATGGGGGCTGCCATTGCTGGTCTGTTCCGGGAAAATGCTAGATGCCTGGTTGGGTCACTGACCAGGAACAAACAAGCAGCAAATCAGAAGAATCAGGATACCTTATTTGTTTGGGGTCTCAGCATGGGATACGTTTATTAACTTTTAGTTATTGAGTTCTTTAAAAAGTCAACATTTTGAAATCTGTAGGTAACATTAAAATAATCCCTGGTGATTTTGGGCGACAATGCCTAATCCCTGTCTCCAAATGATGCTCCTGTGTTGTCACCCGGTCACATGGGCTCCCAATGTAGAATACAACAAGTGGCTGTTTTAACATTAAATAGACACAGTACAATATTGGTACAATCAGGAACTCCACCCTGAGAAATGCCGTCACTGGAGTGCAAGTACACAGGAAATGGCTGCACAGTGGATGAGATGTAACAGAGGATAAAAAAGAATAAAATAATAAATATAATAAACTATGGCCATTGTTTATAATTCACAGTGTAACAGCACAGCAAAATATCATTTATTTGGTGTTGTGCTATAAATGATGGCCTATTGTGTGCTAAGAATTGATATACCGGAGTGAATTGATACACACTTAAGCTATGTATATACGTCAGATGATTGTTGCTCATCTTGACGAATTGATGAATGTTTAATCAGGTCCATAGGAGAGCACATCTGGGTGCTGCTTGCTTGTCCTCCGGGCTCGCCTCACCAGTGCTGTGTGTACAGTGCTCATTCATTCATCTATTAATGATCATTTCCAAGGACAATAATCTGACATGTATCTGTTGTCTGCACTGGGGTTAGGAAGTAGATTATAAGTGCACATTGCACCATTACATCTCATTATATAAGCCGGCTCCCTCCCCGGGGTGGCGGTGGGTAGCATTTGGCACTCTATCACACAGCAGGTGCTCCTGCAGCAAGTTCTTCCTCTCCGGATCCCTCGGGCACCTGTGGCGGCGTTAGAATGGGACCTCAGCCAGCTTTACACCTGGCTCATCCTGACTTTCAGGAATTTATGAAAGAAGGGAAGAGTCAGAGATTTCCTGGGAAAAACTTAGCTAAAGCAGAGCAGTTAGTGCAGAATGAAAGCCGTATTTGTCTAGTTTATTTATATCCGTTGTTGGGATAATAATGAAACTTTTATGGCGATTCTATTCTGGGGTGAAAGAAAGACATTGAGAAAAATAGAAACATTGTTATCACAGAGGACTATTTACTAACAAGGTGCAATAAGGTGCAAATCACAGGTGACAGGTAATCTGGTTGCAATGGGCTATGGAACATTGGATGTTATTAGGGATGAGGTTTTGTGTTTGCCACTTTCATTGGTTTAGGGTGAATCTTGCAGGTTCTAGATTCAGTGTCACTGTGAATTTTTGTGTATTTGTTGCCCCATTTCTTCCTTTGTGTGGCCATTGGAGGGAGGATGGGGTTATGCTTTAAACAGCAACATTTACTTTACTGATCACCAAACCAGAGGATTAAAAGCTATTAAAAAGCTATGGACCCTCTCAGCGCTGCCTGAACCACTTCTCGACCTGCAACCCTTTCCTCCATGAATCTCCTGAACCCTTTTTCCTTCCTGAATTCAATGCACCCCTTCCCTCCCTGCACCTCATTATTTTCCTGCATCTCCTTTCCTTAGTGTGCCACCTATCTTCCCCGCACCCCTTCCATTTCTGCATCACTATTCCTTCCTGCACCAACTTTACTCCCTGCATTCACCTAACTTCTCCGCACCCCATTCCCTCCCTTATATAAATCCCTATTCTCTCTCTACATCCCCTTCCCTCTATGAACTTACTTCCCTACCTACTTATCCGCCCTTTTTTCTCTGCACCCCTTCCCCTACTTTTATACCCTGCACCACCCTTCCTTTGCTCCCTGGACCTCTTTTTCTTCCTTTATCCCAGGGGTGTCCAACTTTGGCCCGCGGGCCAAATCTTCCCCTCAAGGTCCTTTTTTATTGGACCCCCAAAGAATTCTGAAAATGAACTACTTCTGGCCCACCCTGCCCCCGTTACCACCTCACATTATCATCTTCAATACATGCAATATGTAGACATTATTCCAGTACACCCATCATATGACACAAAGCCTAGGCAATGATCACATGGTGCTTGACTACCAGGGGCATTGTGTTTGTTTCAATCCATTAGAGACTGCATAGTGTAATATTTAGTGTCACACAAACTTGCACAGGCTGCATAGATAGATAGAAATTAGTCTTTTCAACCCTAAAGTGTGTGTAGAGGGGTTTGTTTCTGTTAGTTATGGATGAAGTAGTAAACTTCCCCAATTTTTTCAATACATTTCAAGTTTGGCCCCTGACTTGAGTTTTTAAATTCGTCCCTCTGTGTATTTGAGTTTGACACCCCTGCTTTATCCAGATCACTCCCTGCATTCCCTGTCCCCTCTCCTTCCTGCAGCACCTTTCATCCCTGCACCCCCTTATGCTCGTCCCTCCCACCCTGCACCCCTTTCACACCATTCATTCCCTGCACAATCCTATTACCCTTGTAGGTGGTTGAGGAGGAACTCCTATAAATATCCCAATTATATCCTGAATACCCATTCCCCATAGACTACAGGGGCATTTGTCCCTTATTATACAGACTGGAAATGAGTGCAGCCAAACAATTTGTCAGTTCTTGAATTTTCTGTAATACATTTTCCAAAAATGCCTCATCAGCAGTGGAAATACTTTTAACAAGTTGGGGATTTTTTTTCAGGACACTCTTGGTGTCATCAGACAATGAGTGATGGTGAATGTTGCGGCCAATGTGCAGCCAATCTCTGGTTGGTCTAGGGATCATTGACGCCGCACTCGGTGACTTTGGGGGAAGAATTCGGTGAATGTCAGATATTTCGCTCTAGAAGCGGTCCGGAGATGTGCGGCCATCCGGGGGTCTCACACAAGGAGTATAAGAAAAACATGATATAATTAAACTGCGGCCTGTGTGCGGAGATGGGGGAGTGATGGGCAGTTAATAACTAACTCCAGAAAATACAAATTCAGCTAAAATCATGACCGACCACCCAACAAGAGCTCGGCCAGGAATCACAGGGACTGCAAAGAAAATGAACATGGATTCGGGGTCACGTATGTATTTTCTTGTATGTACATGCTTAGTCATGTGCAACACTTCCAGGTATTTATTACCCCTCACAAATTACTAAGACCCCCAGCTATGGCTTCATCGTTCTTTGTCCAGCTATCATCCGAGGTCACCATCTACCTCCTGGACTAAAATTCCAGCTCAGAGATGACACAATCCCATAAATCCTGGGTTGGGAATCCAGGAATATCTGACACAGATCAGCCCCTGACTCAGCCTCTCACCTTGTGACTTTCCATAATGTTATAATGTTGCAGTCGGTGGGGGAGAAGAGACTGACGGACTTTTCAGGCTTGTGAACTGCAGCATTCTGCTACCACACTCCCATCCGCTCCTATTCAACTGAATGGGAGTGGTTGGACCCCCTTTGTGTATGCAGTTTCTGTACATGGCTTCTTGCTTCTGGCTGCCCTTGAGTCTTCTGTCCACTTGAATGCAACCACCTTGGAGGACTGAGATGACCCAGTATTTATCTTAATCCATCAACTTCCTGAAAACGCTGAACTGCAGCAAACTGCAACCTCAGCTGCAACTACACTAAACCGCATTACACAGGGAAAAGTTGCAGTTGAACTGCAGTTGATAAGGAGCAGGCCTAAAGGTGACCCTACACTACACAATCTGATTGTACAATCTCCTTTAGATCTATTATTACACAGTATTTATATAGCGCCAACATATTACACAGCGCTGTACAAAGTCCATTTTTACAGAGATTGTAACATGAGATCATAAAGCATGGATTTAGACAATTGTAAACAATTAAACATAAAAATTCATAAAACAATAGATTTTTAGATCAGATTTACATTAATATATCGATCGAGCATTGATCAGAAATGTCCATTCTCAGTGTGACCCAAATCGGGGAAAGCTCAAGTCCCTAACAACCACCAGCCAATGGGAGCGATCTCCACTGTTTACAGTAACAACATGGGTTTGCCTGTTGTTAGTGTAAACATCAGGGAGCTCTCTCATTGGCTGGTGGTTGTTAGGGAGCGCTCCCTGCTTAGTGGCAGGGAGTGCAGGATAATAATAAGGCAAATCCTGGACATTAAAGAGATAGGGAATCTTTATACAATGTTCCAATATATGAGCACCTTTTAGAAATGTTTTCTCCTGACTGGTGACATCATTTTGGCCTAGGCAGAGTCACTTCCTGGAGACCAAGTCTCTCAGTAATGTTTTATTGGCTGGTTTAACTGTTATGCACACTTGGAAGCTGAAAGACAACATTTTAGACAGCTGACAATTCTCAGATATCAGGTGACCCCAGAAACATACAGGATAAAAGTTAAATGGAGATAACATAGGGATAAAATAGGGAAAACATGCTGCCCGGCACCATTATAAAGATTTAATATTCAGAATCTTGCAAAATCAAGTGTCCACATGGCTGACATGGCCAAACAATCAATCCATTTCTATATAAAATATGATTTCCTGTGATGGAATAAAAGCAACAAAAGGTCTTTTTTAGGGTAAAAATATTCTGTTTCTGAAATCTTTTTATTCTCTCATCCCGTCAGCTCCGCCAGCAATAAACAGATGTTGGAAGGGGGAGCTGCTCATTAATTAATAGATTATTGCTCATTAGCATCGGCCATTCTGTTTGATCTCAGCCGGCTGCGGCTCCACCAGCACTTTTAGAAATCACAGAGAGTTGTGGCCCAGCGAGTACACGCGGCAAACTGGTCCAAGAGGGAAAATGTGTTATTTATAGAAGCCGCAGTGCACCATGGGAAAGGGAATAGTGCCAGGAATATATATGGGATTTGCTTTATATATTTATTTTATCCTGATTGTTCTGCAATAAAACTAACCCATTGCATGGTTTTCTGCGGAGTGCCACCAGCCATTCTCAGCAGCGGCAGCTATGATAGGTCACTTTCCTTGCTGGGATTTTCCTTTAAGTGGAGCCTGGGCTGGGGACAATGCAGCAAATGTGTTCCTTGGTTCAAGTTCCACCCCCTTCAGATTTGAGCTTAGGGATTGGACAGCCAGGTATATGTGATAGGATGCTGCAGTCCCCTTGTGACCCCGTGAACTGTGAATGTGGATCAGATTTGACCTGTGACCACATGTGTGATTCCTGACCTCAAAGTTTTTACAGACACCTGCGTGAGATGACATTCTCTGACCCCAACCCACGACAGGTGTCCCCAGCCTCACTGCAAATGTCCCAAATCTCACACAAAACCCTCATTTATTGGATGCTTCTAAGTTGGGTATTTAGCTCTGTGACAGGTTCTCTTTAAAATGATTGGTCACATCCTTCCCCAAGTGATCCAATCACTACCCGTGGGATCACCGGCCACATCAATTACATCAAATGGCTACACAAGACCCTGTCATAAATAATTTCATACTGAACTGAAATCTAGATGAATTATGGTTAGAAATCAGATCACAGCAGCTCCGCAACCAATCAAATCTCTCAGATCCCGCCTCTACTGGAACTGACTGTCCAATCAGGGCACTTGTTTTAAATCCAGTAACCAATACTTTGTCGCATGAGCTTGATTCCCACACAGAATTCCCGGTGACACATTCAGCCAGGATAACACCCTGTAAATGGGATTATCCGGATCTAGAGCCTCCGGAATCTTCCTGACATCTGCCTGATTAATCCTCCGTTCAGGAAAAGCTCCATCTGCAATTCATTTATTAGTGGAGTCTGTTCTCTATCACGGCCCTTCCCGGCCAGGAATCCGATGACCCTCACAATGGCCGCTGCTGACCCCCGATGGAGGGAGTCCTGGGATAATTTAATAAGGCCCTTTCCTCCAAAATTCTGGAAATTTGGGGAAATGGCGTGCAGCCAATCAGGTGATTGTAAGATAGTTCACAGGTTTTTCGATGGGCTGTTTATAAATATTTTCATCTAAGATTCACCCAACTTTTACTCCCCAGATTTAATTTAAAAAAATGTATGAATAATCAGTAACAGTTGACACATTTTCAAATGGAATTCAGTTTGATAAATATGTACATTTTGGGTGAAAACATTTATAAATAGACCTCTAAGGACACTATTGATAAAACAGGGAATCTGACATTCGCTCAAACATTCGCTGGTGGGAAACAATTACTGCCATTGAAACACATCGACCTCCAGGGAATGTTTAAGGAAATGTCTGATTTCCTGATTTATAAATAGATCCCTAAATGTCTCTTGAAGGTACCAGAAGCTCTTTTCATCCGTTCCCCCCACCAATCATCATCATCACAGTACATAAAGCACACAAATAATAATAATAAATAACAGAGATAAGAAAAACAAAAATAAAGATTTTTTTTATAATTAAAATATTTTCTTCTTTCATTCAGTTAATGAAAATTAAATTTCTGGCAAATCAATTTCACTGAACTCACCCCACTGGTGCCAAAAAATGATTCATCTCAGTTGCCATGATGAATCACATTGGGTGAACCATTCACCTGGAGCCCCCGAGTATGCAAAGCAGGGTATTGGTGCTGATATCTCACCTTTGGACTGCCCACTTCTGCCAACAATCTCTCTAATGTAGACTCAATGGGCCTGATTTATTAAAGCTTTCCAAGACTAGAGAGGATACACTTTCATCAGTGAAGCTGAGTGATCCAGCAAACCTGGAATGGATTTCTTCAAAGTCATTTTCTATTTGCTAGCAAATGTTTTGAATCCTGGACCAGATCCATTCCAGGGTTGTCGTGTCACCCAGCTTCACTGATGAAAGTGTATTCTCTCCAGCCTTTGAGAGCTTTAATACATTAGTCCCATTGAGCTTGATTTGTTAAAGCTCTCCAAGACTGGAGAAGATAGCCTAACATAGGGGAACCTGGGTGATGCAGCAAACCTGGAATGGATCCTGTCCAGTATTTGCAAACTGTCTATTCATAGCAGAAGCCTAGATGCACAGGAGGGTTAATGCAGAAGCAGGGAGATCTTTGCATTACAGCTCCTTAGGTACAGCTTTCCCTCCAGCAAGGAGAACAGAGTGATCAGTACAGCAGTGACACCACCAGACCTAACTCTATATCTGGTGTTACTAACAGAGGCAGCAGTGCCTTAGATGATCTCACACTGCTATGAGGATACAGAATCAGAAATCTTCGGCACAGGGAAAGCATTTTTCAGGGGGAGTATAACACAAAGAATACATTTTTAGGGTACAGTATAGGTCCCTAATAACACAACATCTGAACTATTTAACTTAAACTTTGCTTTAAAGTTTGGAGTGAGTTGGGATAATGGGTGCAGTCAGTGCCCCATCAGAATCACCTTTTTTCACATAAAATAATCCTGATTTTTTATTTACAATTTGAGTGAATGATAATCAGATAAAAGCAGTGAGTTCCCCTGTGACAGGAGCAGCGAGTATAACGTGTCCTTGTGGTGTCACAGCGAGATCTTTAGTGGTGACATCATGGAGGAAGTGACGGGCCGGGCACAGACAGACAATAGTGAAAGGGTCCCTGTGTACCAGGTGAGAGCCAACTCCGCCTGTAACTGGTGTTATTATCACAAGGATGCAGCTGGGCACACTCCGTCACCAACAGAAAACAAGGTCACTGCCAATATGGGACAACCCGCAGGGTGACAACCGCCTGCTATGGATTCTCCTGGCTATGGCACAGAAATAAAGAATAATATGGGGCTACTCCAGGCAATAAGTAAATTAGTTCAGCAGGATTTTCAAAGTGGTTCAAGTTGGTAGCCGTATTTGGATCTATTTATCAAAGAGTGAGATTTTCTCATTATGGTTTTCAGGGGAGGTGGAGTTCTTCTTTAAATTGTTTAATTCCAGGCTGGTATTCTTTACCAGCTCTTGTTGGAGAGAATAACAAAGAATTGGATTGGCTGTTGTGAGCAAACAATTCTTCCTTCAGGCCCTGGTGAGCAGGGCTCCCCTTTAATAAGGACCTCTAGCACTTATTAGCATGTGTTTTATTTCAGCGAGCTCTCAGCGGATCCTGACTCATCCCTCTCCCCGGGGAATTGTTAGCTGGATGCTTCATTTTCAAACATTCTCTCATCTAGTAAATAGAGAATTTTCCCTATAAAATCTCTAAACGATTGTGACCCCCTCCCCCCACCGCAGAGCTTTTCACAACTGGGGAATCGATCCAACTTTCTGCTGAATAACGCTCTTTGTTGAGACTCTCCGTTTACTGATGTTTGTTGATATCTGGCGCAGCAAACGGCCCAACACTGAAGCTGTAAAAATCTTTAACAACTGTTATTGTAATGAAATCTTCCAATAACAGGCCCATTCAGCCTGCACGCCACTAACCCCAAGAGCCCGGTGCAGGTGCAGCTACCTCACCCATTTACCCCGATTCCCCTCTGTGCCTCTATAGGATAAATCCTCCCTCTGTTGTACCCCAATAACCCCTCCGTCCTTCTATTGTACTCTAATAAACCCTCTGTCCTTCTATTGTACCCCAATAACCCCTCTGTCCTTCTATTGTACCCCAATAACCCCTCTGTCCTTCTATTGTACCCCAATAACCCTTCTGTCCTTCTATTGTACCCTGAACACCCCCCTGTCCTTCTATTGGACTCTAATCAACCCTCTGTCCTTCTATTGTACCCCGATTCACCTCTATGCCTCTATATGCCTCTATATGATAAATCCTACCTCTGTTGTACCCCAATAACCCCTCCGTCCTTCTATTGTACTCTAATCAACCCTCTGTCCTTCTATTGTACCCCAATAACCCCTCCGTCCTTCTATTGTACCCCAATAACCCCTCTGTCCTTCTACTGTACTCTAATCAACCCTCTGTCCTTCTATTGTACCCGGATTCACCTCTGTGCCTCTATATGATAAATCCTACCTCTATTGTACCCCAAACCCCTCTGTCCTTCTATTGTACACCAAACACCACTCTGTCCTTCTATTGTACCCCAATCACTCCTCTGTCCTTCTATTGTACCCAATAACTCTCTGTGCCTGTATAGGACAATTCCTCCATCTGTTGTACCCCAATAACCCCTCCGTCCTTCTATTGTACCCCAATTTCCCCTCTGTCCTTTCATTGTACCCCAATCTCCCCTCTGTCCTTCTAATTTACCCCAATCCCCCCTCTGTCCTTTTAATGTACCCCAACCTTTCCTCTGTCCTTCTATTGTACCACAATAACCCCTCTGTCCTTCTATTGTACCCCAATCACTTCTCTGTCCTTCTATTAAACCCCATATACCCTTTGTGCTTCTGTAGGATGAATCTTCCATCTATTGTTCCCCAAAAACCCCTCTGTCCTTCTGTTTTACCCCAATAACCCTTCTGTCCATCTATTGTACCCCAATTACTCTATGTGCCTCTATTGGGTAAATCCACCATCTATTGTACCCCAATCACCCATCTATTCTTCTATTCTACCCCAATCACCCCCATGTCCTTCTTTTGTACCCCAATCTCCCATTTATCCTTCTATTGTACGCCAATCTCCCCTCTGTCCTTTTATTGTCCCCCAATCTCCCTTCAATTGTACCCCAATCTCCCCTCTGTCCTTCTATTGTACCCCAATCACCCCTATGTCCTTCTATTGTACCCCAATCTCCC
>NC_092859.1:21711743-21721425 GCF_032062135.1 Pyxicephalus adspersus
TATATATATATATATATATATATATATATAACATATAATTGATAGATGATTACCCCGCACGGACAACATGGAAGAAATGTAGAAATATTTCTGGAAATTTGTGAGGTGTGAAAATCTCTCCGGTCACCTCTCGTCCTCATCACTTATCAGCGTCACTTTGTTTATGGTGGAAATCTAGGAAGGAGGAAAGTTTTGTGAGTAAGTTTGACATTGCGAATGAGAAAAAACAGCTCTGGAGGGTGAAGCAAGCTTCCTGTTTAGCCAAGGCGTGCGGATAAAGACGAAAGCCACGAGAACAAGGAGATAGGTGGGCTGGCTGTTTTTACAAGAGGTAACGTATAATACATCAACATTCCCCCAGTCTTCCCTCAGAAAGGCGAAACAAAGGACGGCCTATGTCTGCCGCGCTGATATTTGACCGGCAGCCAACATACACAGCGCGAGAGCGCCGAGGGTTAAATCAGCCTGTAGTTCTGCCGAAACAAAACTGCACTTTATGTCGGTTTAGCCAAAGCGAGCTGAAATCAAGATAAAACTCCGCAGAACAGGGGCGCCATTGTTACTGCGCCGATGACATGCGAATTTCATGTTTTCGTGAAAGGCCTAAAAAAGTCAAGAGAGGTTTGTTACAAATGTGTGCGCCAATTAACGACAGAGTGAAAGATACGAGGAAACCGCTCACCTGCGAAACAAACCGCCACAAGCGATAACATATCATGCGACAGGTGCAGGGGGGTATTATCAGGGGGTGCGATAGGTGACGATGTACAGACTTTACCACAAGGACTATTATAGCACTCTGGTCAAGAGGACGGAAGATCCAGAATATGGAAAATGTTATGACACACTTATCATTTATTAGACTTTACAGGCCCAAATTCTAACAAACACATATAGAATCAAGTCATGCTGGAGAAAATGTTTTTTTAATAAAATCATTTTGCACCTCAAACTCATTTTAGGGTGTTAGAAATTAGGAAAAGAGCCTTCCATATCACCATCCCCAATAGGTGCCAATTCCTTGTTGGCATTGAATGTAAAGTTCCATTCTATTGGTCTACATTGAGGTGTTTCCTGAACCTTGCAATAGGTCCAACATTGCCAGTATGTGCAGAACTGATGCAAACTGATCCAAATGCTCTGCAGTGAATTTTATGTGTGTGCTAGATCATTCACTTTTTATAACTATTATTATTATTATTATTATTAATAATGAACAGGATTTATATAGCGCCAGCAAATTACGCAGCACTGTACATTAAATAGGGGTTGCAAATGACAGACGAATACAGACAGTAATACAGGAGGAGAGGACCTTGGAACTATTGGCTTTTAGAGGGTGCAATGATATGATGCAAACATCTGTCCTTTACACCTTGCGTCCAAACATATGATTACCTAATATAATATAATATGAAAATGGATAATATAATCCGCTAAAATGATATATTCTGCACTGTAATGTATGATAAATGCAGCACTGCAGTGATATAAACTGCGCTATATTTGTGTATACTGCTCTGCAATGCTTTACACAATAATAATGTAGAATGCACCATAATAAAATATACATTATATGATATAATGCACAATAATAATATAAAACACTGTAGCATTGTAGTGAAAATGTAATAATGACATTGATAACCCAGCGCTGCGTAATATGTTGGCGCTATATAGTTAATTATTAATTATTAATATTATTAAAGTGATATATTCGGCAATGTAATGATAAATACAGCACTATGGTGATGTATATGGCAGTAAATTGATATATATTGATCTGTGATGAGGTATACTGTACCATAATGATACAGGTTTCACTATAATGATATATGCTGCAATGTCATATATAATGTACTAAAATTCTATATACTGCACTATAAAGATAAATACTTTTTAATATTTAAATATACCACACAAAAATGATTGCTGCTGCTGTATACTGTATTCTGCCTATACTGTACCATAATGATATACGCTTCACTATAATGATATCTGCAGCAATATAATATATGTACTAAAATGATAAATTGTACACTGTAATGATAAATGTATACTGTCCCATAATGATATATACTACACAACAATGATATATACTGCAGAATAATGATATAGGTTTCAGTATAATGATATATGCTGCATTTTAATATAATAATACTAATATTATACATACAGCACTATAATTATATATACTTTATATTATTTATTTATTCTACACAATATCTACTGCCCCATAGCAGTGGATAGCATAATGGTATAATCTGCACAATAATGATATATATCTGATATATATTGCAACATAAGGATATAAAGCTGAGAAAACATGCATGGAAATTGCTGTAATATGCTGTATACGCTTTAAAAATCACGCTTCTTAGCAATATACTCTACAGAACCCCTACTGCACCTGATTTACTATGCCTGCATATACATTGGGTTTGATTTAATTTTGGAGAAGATCTGTGTGATCCAGCAAACCTGGATTTTTTTTCAGGTCTTAAGGAACCCCTGATATAATTACTATACCCACAGATCACATTAGTGTGGTAGTCAGTGGGAAGAATGCCTCTTACATTGCTGGCCAGTGGGAAGAATGTCACCCTTACTGATAGCCAAATAGCTCTTTGGTGTCACTTAAACTGACCCGAGAGGCACAAATTGCTCATTGCTCAAGGAACCCTAGCAACCTCTGGAGGAACCCTGGTTGATGGCCATTTTAAAAGTATTTTTTATAAATGATCATCTCTTCCATGTGATTTCATCCAGGTCATTATGGAAAGCTGGATGCATTTCTGCATTGATCCCCAATGTTTTCCTTGTTCCCATTCCTGCTCTGCAGACATTTCCTCTACACTGTAGCTAAATTCTTGGCTGGTTTCAGCAGTTTGTGATCTCCAGGGATTATTTGTGTGCATTGCAGTGTAAAAAAGATTACATTTCCTTGTTATCAGTCATTGTCTGCAGTTACTGTGCAGACTACAGACAGACTTAAAACAAGCCAGTGTAAACAAAGCAATGTGATGGCACGGGAAGGAAAAGTTAGCAATTTCTTATTGCAGACTTTGTCTCTGGTTATATTGAAAGGGTTTGTGTGTTTTTACATACACAGTGCAGTTATAAGGCATGCTAAAGTGGCATGTGATAGTATAGTTTGAGGGCCACATAGGCATGTCTTATGTTCAATAATGAATTGGATCTTATTACTTTTTTGACTGTGAATTATTAATAATATTGTTATTAATAAACAGTATTTATATAGTCCCAACATATTACACATGCGCTGTTCATTAAATAGGGGTTACAGACAGATACAAACAGTGACACAGGAGGTGGAGAGGACCCTGCCCAGAAGAGCTTACAATCTAAGTGGAATCTGTTTGGAAGGTGATACAAATAACCAATTTTTCAGGCAATTAGATGACTGGCGATCTCTCTCTACAAAATTGTTCTGGAAATCAGACACAAATACACCAGGAACATCCAAAAGTAGCCCTAAAAATAGGACAAACTGGCAGATTCCACATCTATGAAAAAAAATGTTGATTTTGACCATTCATAAAACTTTAATATACAGTCTGCGCTGACAACATCAAGATAAGCCAGCCAATAAAATCCTTTTATTACAGATTTGATCTGACAGATCCGGAAAATTTACTGACAATGGTGCAGTGTTAGGGCATAGGTGAACAATTCATTCTAAATAAATTCAGTCAGTGGTAAAATTTGCTGATCTCACTGATCAGGTCTACAAGAAAAAATGTGTGTGGTCAGCATTGGCGACTGATGAAGAAGAACGCATGCATTGGGGCGAGTTGTGTTTGGGTGCTTTGCTGTAAATTTTTTAACCTGAATGGTGGAATTAGGTGCCCAGTGTTTGGGATTTGTCTTTTTGTGATGAGCTGAATGCAGTCAGAAATGGCGGTCCAGCTATAATTGGGTCACTGCTTTGTGACCAGGGAGGAAAAGCACATGGGAGTCCCCATTTCTCAGCCAATCAAATAGGTGAAAACTATTCCAGCTGATTGCGTTTCTGCCCACAAGGATTGCTGAGACCTGCAAACAATCAACAGATATTTTTTCTGTGGACACATTTTGGCAGGTCCCAGGTTCGAATCTTGACCAGGACATATTCGCATGGAGTTTGCAGGCTCTCCCTGTGTTTGCATGGGTTTCTCTGGGTACTCCCGTTTCCTCCTACATCTGAAAACATGTAGTTAGGTTAATTGGCTTCTCCCTATATTAATGACAGTAGTTTGTGAGCCCCTTTAAGGGACAGTTAGTGATATGACAATGGACTTTGTACAGGGTTGTGTAATATGTTGGCGCAAGATATTAATAGTTTTTATGTATTAAAAAAATAAATGAAATTATAGTAAAATCATTAATTAGTTGATCTTTTTCTTTTAATAAAAATTGTAATATCATTTAAATACTGCTCTGGAAAATGGATAGAAGCAGCGTCAGCCTGCGCTGTACATTCGGCCATAATACTGTAATTCCCTCCCGGAAGAGACGTGCGCTGTCCCAAGAAGTCTATTGCGAGCTAAGTTGATTACAATCTGATTGAATGCAGCTTTGGTGAGCTTACGGTAAGGATTACAGACAATTATAATGATCTGTGGGCGATTTAGCAATTGCTTTGGAGGAAGAACAGCGAAGGAGGCGTTACCTGAACCGTCTGAAATCTTTGCTGCAGCTAGGAAGCCGAATCTGATCATTTTCTATAAATTTGTCTTTGTGAGGAGATTAGTGAGAGGTCGGTGAGACCGGAAAGGCAACTGAGAAAAGGCAGACTGTCAGTTTATTAGGAATTGGAAATGGTCGCGAGGCATGAGGAGCACACTAGCTCTGGTGGTCACTAGAGATGGACCATAGCACAGCACCCCCCAATATATCAGCCCACACCATAATATAAATCTATGTTGGTGGATGGAGACACAAAATCGTAAGAACCCACAAGTTAAAAAGGAAACAGAATTTCCTAATGAAAAACCAATGAAATTTGACCTGAATGATGGAATTAATTCTTAGTATTGTTTCCTGTTCTGTATGTATAGATGTGGTCCCTTTTTTAAAAAAGTGGAATACAAGGGGGCTAATGGGCATAGTGGAAATATTCTCTTTTTAGGGTTAATAGACAAACAACTGTCAAAAAAGGCATAAGGAGCCAAGCTGCAAAAAAAAAAAAAAAACATTAAACAGGTAAAAAAAAAAAGTCTGTTGATGTGACTTAGAGGGCAACATTAAAACTTCACAAATTTTCGGCAAACTTTTTGGACTACTAGGCCATTTCAGGAGGTCAAGAAGGCACAGAAGAAGCAAGGTGTCCAAGGAAAGGTATTTTCCAACCATGACTGCAAGCGAACAGCCTCATTCTTCCGCTCATCCGTGATATAATCTCTGTACGTGTGCACATGCTTGGCATCGAAATGCCCCTTGGGATTCGACCGCTTGAAAGTGCTGTTGGTGTCGTTGCACACTAAACACAGGGCTTTGTTGCCACGTTGGACGAAGAATAATTTGTCAGTCCATTTGGGGTGGAAGACATAACATTCGAGGTCAACCTTCCGGAGACTGGTAGCTGCGCGTTGCTTTTGCTCTTTAGGCATAGTAATTGGGGTTATCAACGACAATTCAATTAGGCCGGATCCAACAATAAATAACTAGGTAGGAGTTAGGCCGGACTGGAATACTGGCTAGGCTGTATCCGGCCCAAAGGCAAGGGTTTGCCTACCTCTGCCTTATAGCTATAAGTGGTATTCACTTTTTATATACTAAAATGTATTTAAAATGAATTAAAAAAAAAAAACAGTGAGGTTTCTCAGTTTATTCAGATCCTTATAAGGTAAATATCCTGCACTGCTAAATACTTTAGGGAATCCCGAGTGATGTCATTGACCATATTTGGTCACTGATGCTGGATCCAATACTGGGAACAAAGTATTGAAAATCAGCAAGTATGTGTAGTGTTTTTTATTTAAATAAGGAACGTTTCTACAATTGTATTTACATAAAAACCTTTTCTACAATTTTTATTAGCTTTCTGTGAGAATGTTTAAATGGTATTTATGCTTCCTTGTCCACGGGATGAGTGCAGATATCCGGTTTCTCTCTTAAAGGGTTCCAAGGTTTCCTGGATGTGGGGAAAATTCCCACTGCCTTATTGATACACTTTCATCAGTGAAGCTGGGTGATCTAGCAAACTTGAGGAAGATCTGGTCCAGGATTGAAAACATTTGCTAACAAATAGCAAATGACTCTTTAGAAATCCATTATGGGTTTGCTGGATCACCGAGCTTCACTGAGGAAAGTGTATCCTCTTCAGCCTTGGAGAGCTTTAATAAATCAGACCCAATGTTGGGACACCCTGGGTTTAGGAAAAGAAGGAAGAGAGGTAAGGGGACCTGTGCACTCACATGAATACAAGTTGCAGTTTTGGATACCGGTCTGTTGGGTTATTAAATGGAACACACCTTTATTTCAACATATTTGTATGGTTCCTTTAGGTTATGGAAAACTTTAACTTTCCAATCAGTTCTTCCTCCAGATATAGTACATTGGTACCCCTTTTGATACCCTTTTGAATTTGAGGCTGGCTGCTGACGTCTCGCCCTTCCCTACGATCCTAAATACACTCTGACAATACAAAATGGATGCTTGACTCTCTTACTAGACACCAATGAGTAATTACCAAGAGGACGTGGTACACCCCTACTAGATTACCAATGAGAGTTATCCCTTTCAAACAAGAGTACTTATAGATGCTTCTCATATCCATCTTTCTGGCAGACTTATATACAAGATACTACAGTATAACCTTCCTACAAGCAATTTAGATATCTTTGGATTCTTTTTAATACGTACACCTTATTAAACTATTTCATAACACCCAAATTGCCCATACTGGTAGAGGGCACAATATTCTTCTCCCTTTATTTATCTTTAATATGGGCTATTAAACCTTGATATCTTCTAAACCATTAAGCAACTGCAAGTTGGTAGCATTATACTTACCTATTTACAGCCTTATAGCTTCAATAGATCCTTGTCTGTCATCATAGGGACACCCAAACAAAGATATCCCCCCTACTCTTCCAATTTCAGTTACTACCTGTTCTTTACTATGTTGGTCCAAAATATCCCCTGAGGAAGCCTAAGGGCGAAACGCGTTGGAAAAGTCATTTATAAGATTTGATACCTGTGTAACTCTGGAAACACGGTAGAATTATTGACTTTTATATGTCTTTCTAGTTCATGACTTTTTTGAATATATTTTAGCACAGTGGATCTATGTTATCAATAGGGCTACTTTGATCATAAAATAAAATGCACTTATCTTTATTACATGCCTACTAAAAGCCTGTCTTTCCTCTTTACTTCTTCCAATTTAGTTACCTAATAAAGGCTAGGCAAAAATATCTCCACAATAAACATTGGAGCTCTCTCTGGAAATTCTTATCCTATAGTCTTATCCATTGGTGCCCCTAGCTATTCCCAGTTAAAGTAAATAAAATCATACACTTACCCCATAGAAAAAAACTATATTGCCAAGTTTAACATTTGACATTGCCCAGTCTTGTATATTTATATTAATCATACCGACCTGCTAACTAGCCATACTTATTCTGTATATATTCCTGAATAATTAGGGTGGAATCATATGAATTTTAGGTAAAGTTTTTGGTGTATTCAGAAGGTTTGGATATTTCTCTCTGGATTGTGAAGAATTTATTGGCGGCCCCAGGTGATGACACCTTGCCACTCCCTTGTTACAGCTAACAAGTGGTCACTTGTGAAGGTGTAAAGGACCCTGATAAGATCAGGTCAGTGTTAGCAGCTCATTATTTCACAGTCACCGCGTAATCCTGCAATGGATATACGATATATTTTACTATCTCCCTCCTTCCAAGATTTCACTATCCAGATCAGTCGAATTTATGAATGCTGTGTATATTTTTTATTAAACAGGTTTTATATTGCGCCAACATATTATGCAGCGCTGTACATTTAATAGGGGTTGCAAATGACAGACAGATACAAACAGTGACACAGGAGGAGGAGAGGACCCTGTCCCGAAGAGCTTACAATCTATATAAAACGTGAGCTCATTATCTGCATACACAGGGATACGCTGGACAAATGTTTGATCAGCGCTCTGACTCTCCCATCAATACAAGAACAGTTCAACTCGATAGAAATAAATGTGACATTTCATAAGCTTATTGAAATGTGTGCAATAATCAAAGATAAAAGTGTCCAACAAAGAGTGTGATTTTTTTTGACAATTGTATTTTTTTTATATCTCGATGTATTACTTGACACTGAATATTGAACAGTGACTTCTAAGACTTGCAGGTTTAGACTACAAATGGTCATCATCATCACCTAGTCAATTAATTGCTCTAAGATCAGGCAAGTGATAGAGGTAGGTGTAGTGATGAGATGGGGTATGTTGGTGTCGCCCCCTGGCAGAGAGTACGCATCATTACAGAGCCATATCATAGCCTCATTTTACAGAGAAAAATCTTTTCCATCACACTTTGACAAATGTTACTCCCACACATTACTTGGCAGGTAAGTGAATCAGAACCAAGCTGGGGTAGGGTTACTCCTGACTTGGACAGAAGTCAAAGTTTCATGGTCAAAGGGTCAAAGTGGAATTTATGGGGTCAATAAAAGCGCCAACGTTTTCACCGATCTCCATTTACTTGCTGACACCTCCAGGTCCTGAGAATTCTGCAATGTTGTTAGGCCAGGACAGGTACAATATAAAGGGGCAGAGAACTCCTGCTGTTATTAGTTCACTTCTGGATCCCCCTCATCCTCATACTGGCATCAATTGTTGTGTATTAAATGTACTGCGCTGTATAATATGTTGATGCTATAAACCCTGTGTAATAATAATAATTATGTATAGTGTGCACTCTTGTGTTGTACAATCTGCAGCGGGTACAGAGTGCATTTCTATTGTGTGTTACTTCCCCCACCTCCTAGATTGTAAGCTCTTCGGGGCAGGGTCCTCTCCTCCTCCTGTGTCTCTGTCTGTATCTGTCTGTCATTTGCAACCCCTATTTATTGTGCAGCGCTGTGTAATATGTTGGCGCTAAATAAATCATGTTTATTCATAAAATTAATAATAATAATAATAATAATTGCATTGTTGTTTAGTGTGTATGGGTGCGAAGTGTAATGCAGTGTATATAGTGTGTGTACAGCACATAGTGTAATATTTTGCAGTGTGTGTGTAATGTGTTGTGGATAGTGTGCAGTGTACTGTTGTGCAGTGTGTATAGTTTGCAGTGCACCGTTCTGTAGTGTGTGTGTATAGGGTGCAGCATACTGTTGCGCATTGTGTTGTGTATAGCATGCAGGGTACTGTTGTGCAGTGTGTTGTGTATAGTTTGAAGTGTACTGTTGTGCTGTGTGTATGATTTGCAGAGTAATGTTGTGCAGTGCGTGTATAGTGTGCAGTGTGTGTAGTGTGCAGTGTAATGTTGTGCAGTGTGTGTATAGTGTTGCAGGGTAATGTTGTGCAGTGTGTGTATAGTGTGCAGTTTGTTTAGTGTGTGTATAGTGTGCAGTGTAATGTTGTGCAGTGTGCAGTGTGTGTATAGTGTGCAGGGTAATGTTGTGCAGTGTGTGTATAGTGTGCAGTGTGTGTATATGGTGCAGTGTGTGT